>NW_024045132.1:2686400-2719648 GCF_012273895.1 Zerene cesonia | reverse complement strand
AGATTCGAAATTCAAATGTAATATTTTTTTATAATTAAGTGTAACAGTATTTATGGCCAGACTAAGTATATCTCTTCTACGTGTTCTTAATTAAAAAAATTACTACTAAACTTTGGCGGGAATTTCATATTGTTAGCTCACTGAAGATAAGATAATTTTGAATGAGGCTTTGGTTTTTGAACCCTGGACGACCCAGTTTAAGGTATTATTATAGGAAATTTGCCATTGTGTTTGAGATTGGTGATATTGCAAAATTCAGTAAATGACACTTTAATTCAGGCGGATACATTGTCAACCATATACCTCACAATGAAATAAGCCGCTCTTAGAGACTACTTTAATTGATTAAAATTGACATAATTAATAATATAAGAGCCGTCCATTCAGTGCGTTATATTTAATAAACAATTCCTTTGTAGCTACTATGTATCATAGTTGTTTGTATAATATATATTGTAAACGATGAAAAAATATTATTTGAATCGAATATAACATATATGGAAACACTTAATATCCATTAGACCAATGGATGTATTTGCATTAATTAAATACGACGATAAATCCAACTGTGAATAGATTAAAATTAAAATGTATTGTCTGCCGTACCAAAATTTAGAATCACGTCATATATTATTCAATACAAGGCTTATTTGTATGCCAGACGATTTTATTTTATAGCCGTAATAAAATGTACTTAATTTAAAGAAAGCACGTATCGCTATAGAGGTGTAAAATTGAAGAACTTAAAGAATTTGTTACGCATATTTTGAATGAGTACATTACTAGAAAATAAAAAAAAAATCATCTCATGAAGCGTATGATTGGATAAATTGCTTTGAGATACTTTGCGAATAAATATTTAGAAATCCTGAATGTTCTTGGAGGTGAAGAGTTTTTGTAGTTAATACGATATAAAAAATAATACCAATAGGTTCGTATGGTTACAATAATATAGCAACATGTTTAGTATATATTAATTATAATTATAGGACTAATTGATATAATTTTCCTTCTAATATTATAAACGCAAAAGTTGTGAGGATGGATATAAGTATGTTTGCTATCCTTTCACCCGAAATCCACTGAACAGATTGTGATGATACTTCGAAGTGGTGTAGCTTATGTACCAAACACATTAGCTCGAGCAATATTTGCCGTCAGCCGAAGTCGGAACTCGCAATCAAGGTATGTTTATAAAAAATACTGCGTGCATCGATCTGCACGACATTGCATTACTATGCTAGGTATCGAAAATCTTTGAAGCTACGTGATTTGTTTCTTAAGCTTTTATAAATCAATAAATTTGGCTTAAACGGCGGCTGATTTATTATTCTTAATCCTACTCTATAGTCACATCATTGTTTAGAGAAGTAATTGATTATATCTTATAGTTACGGGAATTTAAAAAAAAGTCTCTAGCTCGTAGGTATATGTAACTCCTGAGGGGTAATGTCCATGATACTATAGATTTTCGTATTAACATTAGGCATATGCCGTTTAAATCTAAAATAAGGAAAATTTAAAGTTTGAAATGAAGATAGTTTAAATGTACGCAATAAAAAAACATATACCTTACGACTTGGGTCTTAGCATTGATTCTAGGTTGAAAATGAGGAATAATGTACATTGTATATGGATAAATTTAGACAAATAACAGTTTTTAAATTTTGCTATTTTCAGAGAGAGTTTCGGGAATGTTGAGGATTATTTAAGCAACAATAAAAAACATTATATTCCTATTACCGTCGTCCGCTTTCATACATAAAAATCATTTATATAATGAGCTCGAATACAAGACTTACGATCATAATAACAGAATTTTAAAAGAAACAATCGAAGACCATAAATTAAAATGGAAGATTTAAATAACAATAATTTGCGAGCCGCTGAGTGCAACGTATTTATATGGCGTAAAATGACAGGACGTTTAAAAATAACCGTAATTTACCTGATGTTTAACGAGTATGTTTTACGGATAATGATAAATTTTATTAAATTAATGATAGGTTTTGATGATTAGGTACATGTATGTTTAAACCACAGATAACATACTACTATACTAGTTTAAACTAATAAGAATTTATATAAGTCCCACCTAATTCATAAAAAATGTATTTTTTATCCATTCACTTGACCCTTGATCAATTGTAGGTATTTTGATTTAGATAAATCCTAAAATTTAGGTAGGTACGTATTTTTAGTACAGAAACAAAAAATAGTATCGGGAATTTTACGATACGGAACAATTACGAACAACTTAAACTTAATAATCTTACCTTTATTGAAGTTATTTTTACCACCATTTTTATTTCTGTCAATTCTCCAAACAACGTTATTAATAAAAAAATTCACGAATCATGATATATATTGAAACAAATGAACTAAACGATTAATAAATTTATCCTTTAGCATTCGTGACTTGAAATGTGCTGAAATAAACATGCGTCTACGCGTTAACTGCATTAAGATGAAAAGATCAAACATAGGTGACCTTTTTATGGATAATCTAGTGCTAATTTAGGGTCAAGATTATTGAAATTAAAATTATTTGGCATACTTTTTCTGCTTCTGATTTTTTTTTCTATTTAATTTATTATTGTTTTCAACCTGGTGCCTTCCGTGTGGTTTGCATTTAAATTTGCTTATTAATTCGATTCCTTTTTTAATTTGAACGAAATTTTATATGTAAGGAAAAATGTTGATGGGTATAACAGTTTTTTAATTTCGCTTCGTTTTTGATGAAGGAAATTTTTAATTGATCAAAATACGATATTTTGAATCATCTAGAGTGTTTGGTCGGATGTTTGTGCGATCCATCGTGTGTGAAACGTAGGTACGTTACATATTTCGCGTGTTTGCGACTGCGCTATACATTGTACATTTAAAACTTAATTAAACACAATTATGAACAGTTAAGGGCACAAAATATTAACTGTATGCTTTTATCTGATTTTATGCTCCAATTCGCTATCCTTCGATCCATTTTTCATTATGAATTCTTTATAATTATTTTGCCGGTGTTTTTTTTTCGTTACCGAGAAGTTTATTAATTTTTTTTTTATAAATCTATTGTATATCTATTGTAGAACTTTGCAACTTATTATAAAACAGCAAATTGTTTGAAAATATTTCTAAAGCTAAAATTTACTCTTAGATCGATTATCAAGCAAGTTTAGGTATAAATGTATTTTATTATTTTAAATTAAGTAATTATTAATTTACGTTTTTTATATACATATTAAATAAAAATTATTGTAAAATAAAATCATAAAATATGATGAGGCTTACCCTGAAGTGCCAATACAGCGATAAGAGATGAAACAATAGAATTCATTGTGAATTACTTAATTAATTGATTGATTGGATGGTCACTTGATGCTTCCTTTCTTGCAGACTGCGGTTTATATACTACACAAGAACATCTTGAGCAGTGCGATTTGAATGGTCTAACACGTCACTCATGTGAGAACTAACCCTTTACAGAATAAGGCATGGATTATTTGAACACAACTTTAATAAAATTTGAATTGAGAATTCTTATATATCATGCTCTTTATTAGCGAATATAGTCTAGACTAGGGCAGATATACTGTATAATTTGTATAGTTAGGTATTGGTGGATATTATTTTTTATAGTTCGCGTAGATTAAATTTTTGTTTTCTGAAAGAAGCGGTCGAGGATGTTAGGTTGGGTAACTTTGTATCGCTACAAAAGTTTTAACATATTTATTTCTGCATAATATAGAGATATATACGACACATTTTATTTTTAGATTTGTTTTTTTAATTTCCTCTCTCTCTCAATAAGATCGCATCTGTCTCTAATCACAATACCGAGTCCATAATAAATTTCGAGTGAAGGAGTGGATTGAAAAAATAGGGCGCATTAGCCCTCAACTTTTTTTTTATTATATAAAAAATTAAAATTTGAAAAGGTACACGTGGTACTGGCAGTAAACTCATACATTTTACATTATTTTTCATTAATGACAAATTTGTCAATCCTACTAGTATTATAAATGCGAAATTTCGTGAGGATGTGTGTGTGTTTGTTGCTTTTTCACGCAAAAACTACTGAACCGATTGCAATGACATTTGGTACGTAGACAGCTGGACAACTGGAATAACATATAGGCAACTTAGAAATTAAAAACTTTTCAACGGATTTTAAACGCGATTTATTCATTATATCAAAATATATATAAAATCCGTTGAAAAGTTTTTAATTTCTAAATGTATAATACTCGCGTGAAACCAAACACAAGAAAATACTATATAGGCAACTTTTTATCCCGATATTTCTACGGGATACTAACTTACGCGGGTGAAACCGTGGGGCGCAGCTATTATTCACATAATGATAATTTCGTTCTTGTGCATTACGTTAATAATGTGAACAATATAATATTTTAATTAGAATAAGGCGGCCAACTTTTCGAGAATTGTATACGGGATTGTATGGGATTTAGTTGGTAAAGCGGGATTACATTCAGTACTGAGGGACGGTACCTTAACTAGAAATGCTATGCTTACAAAGAAGAGCATATCTATTTACGTACCTACTAGGAACTTTTAGACAAAAATCTTAAGGACTGATCTCCTTCTTTGTTTAAATACAATTAAATAAGCTTTAAATATAAGTACCTACAACATTCTTCACACATTTAAAGCTTATGAGATTAAATATAGATTAAGCGATTCCCAAAGTATAAAAAGACTAGGTATTTAGAGTTTAAAATATGCATATGATTTTCCGTTTTTTACGGTTGTTCTTCTCGTAGCTTCTAGGAACAAGATAATCGAAAGACTTGGAAGAATTCAGAGTGGTGGTGCATTATCACCCTACATTTAATTTATAAAGATGAAAATTTTCGATCGCATGTATCGGGTTAGCGTATCAGCCTATTGGGACGAACAATACATGATAACATTACTGTATGATATAATTATATTTAGCTAGTCAATTTATTTTTGTAAACAAGCCGATTCAATTGAGTCAAAATAAAAAATAAAGGGCTCGCTATAAGTACTCTGGTCTTGCTTTGATGAATTCTTTGTCAATCGTGCACTTATTATGAAATCAATTGGATTGTTAATTTCTCTGTGTAGAATTTCGGCAAATTTAATAGTACCTAAAATCAGAGTTACTCAAACTCAGTCAGAAATGCTTAAATGCAGAAAAATAATTTTAGGGACGACCGCTGCAAAGTGCCATGGATAAAAAGAAATAGGAGAGAATATTCTACGAATGTTACAGGGTACACTAGTAGACTGCATTTTTTTTACAGATTTGTGACATGAATAATGTTTTTTGAAATAAAATTAATATTGCAGTTAATTATTTAGCATCAAATTACGTTACGTAAAAAAATAACAATACTTACATATATGTATATGTTTTGGAAATCTTTGGGGGAGGCCTATGTCCAACAGTGGATGTCCTAAAATGACTGCAACAAACGATCGAAAAATATCCGCCGTAATCTTACATAGAGTACATTTAAACATCTTTTTCTATTTAAACATCATTCCAACCTCCTAATGATCGATAGATCTATCTAGAATACCTGAATTTGATCATACTCATATTCTGCGCTGAGAGTACCAGGACTCTGGAACTTTCGCGCAAAAACAACCATCTCGACAAAACAAATTGTTTAATAAGTTTTCAAAGTCTTACTAATTATAGTGGTAATTAGTAGCTACTTCGCTTATAAAAATAATGCTTGTATATTATTTTCTATAATATAAAATTTTTTAAATCAATAAAATTCCTAAAGAAAATAATCAAAGGATTCTTTGATTTGATTTGCTGCGTGTGATTTTAACGCAATCGCGATGATATGGACATGTATATTAATCTACTCTTTGATATGGACGTTATTTTATATGGAAAAATTTAAGGCCTAAGGCATAACCACAGATAACATAATACTATACTAGCATAACTAACTACTTTCAATATAAAACATTTTGCAATGATTACTGAATACTTTTAATACATCTCTAAACGTGCCTAATTTTGATTTCTATTAACTTCAATGTGAGTTTAATAATTAAGTTAGATATTAGGTAATTATACAATGATAATCACTGAATAATACGTGTTTCTTTATTTAATCGTTGTGTTGAAACTTCCACAGTCTAGAGGACAATTAAGAAAATAAGTAAGTAATAGAACATAATAGGTAAGTAATTTTGTATGTGGTAGCACGCTTCGACACGAATTGGGCCAACTCGCACCGGGGAAATACCACACCCCCACTGAAGACCGGCGTGAAATAGCGTTCTGCTGTGTTTCGTTCGGTTAGTGGGGGAGCCGGAGGCCCATATTCTTTTCCTTACCCTTCCCACTCCTTTCCTTTGTTCCTCTCGCCAATCCTTTCTTGATCCCTTCCCAATTTGAAGTCGGCAATCCATTTGTAGAGGCGTAAGGTCTGCAATGGACTTTATGTCTCTCTAAATGTTCATGGGCGGTGGTACCGAAGGTTAAACTTCAGGCGTTCGACCAGCTCTATTGCCGACTCTGACATTAAAAAAAACTCTCAGTATTTTTTTTCGTTAAAATGACAAATCAGGGATTTTGTGTCCAACCTATTTGAAAATTTACTCATACTTCTGTTTGCAATAAGTAATACCTATTTCTATGTAGCGAACATAAGGTCGAGTATGAGTATTACTCATATTTATAGATAAATTCAGAACTAATAAATATTTTAATCTTTTCTGGCGAGGCTAGATTTAAGGCAGTACATTTTGAATTCTTAAGGCGTAATTTTTTTGCGAATCTATTGCTAAAGTATCGTAGTGGAATAAGTTATACCTATTTTAATACCTCGCAACAAAAAAATCTTGCAAATAATATGAAACTACAATGAACAATTATTTCATCAACAAAAGAAAAATGAATAATCTAGATCTATTTTGTCCTCCTTAGTGGATCAAAATTTTGCTAAAACACATTTCGACGTAAGACACCTTTGCAAATTAGATGTTGTTCTCCTTACCTCACCTACACAGCTACACTATCAATCTGGGAAGTGGGAATCCATTCACGACTTCACTTTACTACTAACACCAACAACGATAGGTAGGAACATATATCATATCCAATAAACCCAAAAATACATGCATTTGTTTTTAGAAAATTAAACTGAACGCAGTTAGAAGTTCACACCTGGTGCATAATGTGCATGCCACTGACGATTTATACTGCCGCTATCACGTCGGAACCTGGTACCAAAAAATCACATACTTATCTACCTAATCGTGATTAATGGACTGGCTTCTTATTTAAACCCCGTAGCAAAAACTAATGTAAATTAACTTAATCTGTGAATAAGATTTACTTAAATTGAAAGAATAATTTTTAAAATTATTTTTTAGTAGGTATTATTATAACCGTGCAAGTACTTAGTAATTTTACCATTGTATGACAGAAGTTTTACCACAACGCGACAAGTTTGTAGGTAAGCATTAATTAACATTAATAACGAGATCCGACTATCTATCTAATATTTAAAGGTCCTGAGTCCAGCTAGACGCACAAAAAATTTTGCATTATGCATAGCCGCCAGGACATTCGTTAGGCAAGTGTTCAATTTCCGCATTAAATTAGGCTGTCGATTAGACTTCCTTAAGATTTAGATACCTAAGTATTCATCTTAAAGCTAACTTATAACTAGATGAGTATTTAACATTTTATCGTAAGCACATCGCGTAGACATTTTAATACAATGAGTTTATTTAGTTTACGCTGTCAATTAGTGTTTAAGTTGCACGCAAAAAGCGGATATAAGAGGAAGTATAGCGGATGATAATTATAAAGATTCAGCTTATTATGTTAACATAGCTCGTATAAGAATTGATGAAATTGAATGAAAAAGAAAAACTTTATAAAACACATATTTATTGTGGGAGTCGAGAATGCTTTGGCACGAATTGAGCCAGCATAAATTGGGGAAGTACCACACCCCCTCAGAAAATCGGCGTGAAATAATAGCATGAATATTGTGTTTCGTACGGTAAACGGAGGAGCCGGAGGCCCGCTTTCTTTTCCCTACCCTTCCCAATCCATTCCTTCTGTCTAGTCATCGATCCTCTTTTCATCCCTCACCCCTTAAAAGCGGGCAGCTCATTCGCAGAGGCTCTTCAATTGTTCATGGGCGGTGGTGATCGTTTACCATCAGGCGAACCACCAGCTCAGTCGCCCGCTATGACATAAAAAATACACTTTATGGCATAAATGTGCCGCACATTTTTACCCACAGACGAATCCGCGGGCGAAAATAATTATTTCTCATAGTAAGCTAGAATAAGTGAGAATTAAAGTAGCCATACTATAACGCCAACTGATCTTTTGCTGTTATTTTAATGCAATATAATATTGAATGAATGAATGAATCTGAAACCCTGCAGTGAATCAACCCTCACAATAAGATAAATAAACAACGCACAAAACCGCTACTTCTTTAAAATTGGACTCACTACTAATTAAGATTCATGTGTCGTTTCCCGACTAATAAAATTAATCACAGTGGACAGGCGGAGCTTGCCGTGTGTAAATCATGTTCCAGGCCTAACTTAATTGTTAATGGGCAGTATGGATCTGCGCTTTATTGTTTATGATCGTTACGTTGGACACGCGTAGTTATGGACATGGGCGGAGTTTTGTGTTCTTTTAATATCGCTGACTTACAAGTTTTTTATCTTAATAAGATAAGTACTTGTATGCTTGTCAAAAGTGGTTGATTTTATGTCTCTGGATTTATTATGAACATCTTGTGTAATAAAATTATATTCGAGACTAAGATCGATCTAACAAAGCCTATATTTTTTTAAGCGCATGCTAATGTAAAATATACCATTCCGAAAGGAAAATTTGGAATTAATGACTATGACTATATAGTCATTTATAACTTTACCTTCTACATACTTATTATATTTATCTTCTATTTATATGTAGGAAGGTAAAAAAAAACTTGTTTGAAATTCTTCACCATCAGCCCAGATATGTTTCCACTGCTGGGACACAGGCCTCCTAGGATCCAGAGTGTTCAGCCCAATAATCCACCACGATGGACAAGTGACAAACTTTTGATTCTTGGACATGCCGGTTTCCTTACGATGTTTTCCTTCACCGTTTTAAGCAGTGGTGATGTTATCCACATGTGCAGATACATTGAAAAATCAATTTATTTCCTTCACGCTCGCTCGCACTCAAACCTCGACTTATCAGTTTTGAAGTATGAGGTTCTCACCACTGAGCCACCGCGACTGCTGTTTGAAATTCTTAATGAGGTAGAAATCTAAAAAAGGGCTGGCATCTTTTACCAAAAAGCTTGATACGTGTTTGTTTTATATTTTTCAAAATACATCTTGTGTTATAAAATGACTAGGTTTCTAGGATGTCAAGGGTTAAGCTATCATTTGCGTTTCCTATTCATTCTGGCGACCTTTACGATCTGGTGCCTAGAGCAATACCCGTAATATTATGTTACTCTTCGGCTATCGCTCTACCCAATAATCGGCACTGGGCGTTCCTTACGGAAGACGTATAAAATTCTTTGGAGGACAAATTTTAGTTTTAAAAAATCGAACTGTGCATATGGCGGTTTTTTTTTTATTAATTGTGAAAGCATTCGATAAATAGTACAAATTTTTTTTTATTCATTATTTTTATAACATACCGATCTAAAGTAGGTATATAGCTCTATGCTTATTTCATAAATGTCGATAATCGACTTCGACTTTCTCTGTTGGTATCACATCAAAACTACTCAGTCGACTCAAAAGACTTCGCGTAATCATGTGACATCTACTGAATGTGCATCATCATCAAGTACATTTGAGATGCTGAAAGTGTTACGCATGCGTCGATGCTCTGCATAGGGCATCGACGATGATGCGAAGTAATATGATAGGTCATAGATATGCTCGTTATATTCCAGTGAAATCACCCTTCTTAAAGCTCATGGTCAGATTTTTTGAACATGCAATCTACTGCTAGTTTAGGAATTTTGATAATTTGCTTTGGTTTTTATTTGGTTTGACTATACTGATAGTTCGCATAATATTTTATGTGTAATTAATTATTTTTTTTATTTATAAAAGGTACCACATGTAGAGACTGCATGTGGTACTTTCACGGTGCGAGCCAATTCGCACCAAAGCGTGCTGGACTCCGATATTAAAGATGTAGAAAAATTTCGTAAATTTTTTCTTACACGCAATAGGGGGCCCTCGGCTTTGAGATATTATATAGGTAGGTATGTGAATTCGTGCATACTCCCATAATATTTTGGATTATAATTTGCTGTAGATTATACAAAACAAATAAAATTCTAGTCTTTTATAAATTATTGACAATTCAACGCGTTTTTTTTTTCAACAGATTTTAAACGCGATTACTACCAAGCTTTCCGCCCACAACTTGGGCCGCATGGCGAAAGGAGGCAATTCCAATGAGAAAAGTAGCCCAGATACCTATCACTCTCTAATCTCCTGACTATCACCAGCCACAAAAATCGAAACGAATAAACAAACACTTTCGATGACAAACATAATTTATCATCATAACCGCTTCGTCATCATGGTCCTTAAACGGTTCAAGCCTGAGGTTTCCAGTATGGGTTGGCAGATATCACATGACATTAACAACCACAACCTACTTGCTTTACTTTTCGCATTTATTATATTGTGATATTAGTGAGGATTGGTGAGAAAGAAAGGATGTTATTAAGTCAGATTTAATTTATAGAATAGTGGCGTTTAAACCAGTTAATAAATTTTGATTTCTAAATGTATTATATTCGCATTAAATCAAAGAAATTTTTAATATTTAGCTTTCCTCCCGCGGCTTCGTTCGCGTGGACTACAATATTTAGCTCATCTTGAATTTTGGAAGGGAAACCTTTACATTTTGGTTTTCATTAACAAAGACCTATCCAATGACACCAAAATTGATTACATATTCCCAAATTTATCCAAACTAAGACGGAGGATGGACCCAAAGAGTGGAACCTGATACTGGTTAGGTTTAGATGTTTGTTTCATCTGGTTAATCTGATGATCAAGTGGACCTATTCTGATGGGATACTTCACTGCGCTTTAGCTAAAATGTTATTTGCCCGATGCATAAAACTAATTATATGTTAGTTATTACACTAATTAACTGTAGTTTGTGTGTACACAGTGGTGTCTCAGGAACTATTGACAGTACCAATTTCGAAAATTATTTTATTGTTGAATATGTAACTTGAGATACCTCATAGTTATAGGATATACTAAATGTACCACGGGTGAAGCCAGGATAGTCTACTAGTATATTATTTATCTATTGATTGCAATATACTTTAAATGGCATTGACATCGAGCTCTGCGCTTATATGCTATAATACATTATATTTTTAAAAATGTTTAGTATGCACAAGTTTATCTAGAAGAGTAATTAAATAAACAATAATTATACCAAATATAACTTTATTTAATCAAAATTCTTTATATTTAAAAGAAAGACAAGTCATGATGAAAAAAATACTAAATAAGTCATACATAATAAAAACATGTTACATTAAAATTGAATAGGCAAGAATCAACTGTAAAGTGCTAAAACTAAATGTGTTATTAAGAATTAAGTTTGTTTTGTTAAAAACGCGATTTTGAACATTGAACAAATGTTATTAATATCTGATAAATGGTATCCAAAAGAACGAAGTAATATAACATTTATATGTATATAATTTAAAAAGACTATTTTTGTTATTATTATATTAGGAAACATGGGATTTATTTTATTACTTAATAGTCAATTTTAACTAAACATAAAAAAAAGATAAGATGAAGTACTAATATTTAAATGTCGTAGCTCTTGCTTATTTTATCCAGTAACAATAATACTTAAATAGTATTTAAAATCATACAGGAAAAATTGTTTCCATTGTCTTAAGACAATTAATGTCTTTTATAATTTATACATACCCAAAAACTAATAAGTGAACTACCTACTGTACAAATAAATCAATTTTAAACAAATATCGTATTTTTATAAGCTGCAATCAGAGTCTTGCAGTTGTTTTTCCAATAACTTTTTCATTTTCTCGGGTACAGGAACGCCCGAATGTGCTGGCTTTGGTCGCTTTTTCCAATTTGCCTTTTTAGCACTTTTGGAAACGCTAGCAGGAAAAGGGACAGATTTATTCTCTTTCGGTTTTGGTGTGGATACTTTTGGTACAGTATTTGTCCGGGCTCTTGATTCAATATTCGTGTTAATCACTAAAAATAGATGAAAATATTGTGATTATTTGAATAGTAGATAACACTTGCATTATTACAGTTGATTATTTACCTTTAATGGGGATCCTGTCTTTTGTATTCTTCGACATCACTTTTTTAACACTAACAGGCGACGCCTTAGGTTTTGTAGCTTTTGTTATAGTGCGTTGTAACTTTGGAGTAGCTTTAACTGTTTCTCGTGGAGCCATTTTGAAAGATGAAATTTCATAAAAAATCTACCTTCAGTTAGATAATTGTGTACATTTATGCAATATTTTCTTTCATTGGTAAATTAAAGAACAGCAGACTTTTAAAAATATTTAACGTATTCTAAACGTCACCGGTAAAGACCAAAAAGTGTTGCCACCTAGTTTTTCAAAAGAGGGCAACACAGATCTCTGCGAGTGTATAAATGGTCTTAATATTAATAAATTGTTATCAAGAAGTGAGTACATTCAGAACACAAAAAATTTAAAGATTTTATGGTTTAAATAAAACTCTGTAACATAATTACTCCGAGCATTTTGATTGGTTGACTCAAAGCTAACTAGAACTTCAATGAACAATCACGTTAATTTAGAGCTAATTGTTGAATATACGAAAAAGGAAAACTTTAGTCTAGCTTGCCTTCTTTAGAGCTATATTTTAAAAGCGGGTTTAATCACCAGGAAAGAGCTAAAGTGGCAACACAAATCCCAGTGATTAAATAATTTCCTTACAATAACCTTCTTCGTTTAATGCGCTTAGTAGTTATTACACGTCCCTACATTTAGTTTCAATATTTTGATGCAAATTTAGAAATTAGAGGTTTCTGATCACACTGGCCTAAATTTAGGCACTTAATTAAGGAATAGACTTAGAATATATTTAGAACCAACGGATTCAGAAATTAGCTACGGATGGATTCGAGATTGTTGAGGTTACATATCAATCAATCTTATAATACCGTTTATTCTACAGCAAAATACTATCATACAAGAAAGCATAAGTGCCGAAGGTGACATGTGATAAAAGAAAATTGGTACCAAGATTGAAAATTATATTCTATTATTTAATATCCCAAACCGTGCTGACAAAAATTGTACCTGAAAAATATGGGGCATTTTTAAAAGTCAAGTAATATTATTTATATAAGTAAAAATTATCGTATTTTAAGGTATCTAAACTTTCCTAAATGCGTTTCTAATTAGGTTTTAAATTCATCATTTAACAACCATTGTGACTTCTATATTTAGAATACAAAATAACTGATGCGATAACACTTTCTTTAATTCAGTGACGACTAAATTAAGTCGTTCAGTCAAATTAAGGCGACATTTAGTTTAGTGTAAGCGCAGAGAGCAAACTTGACTCAAATTACTTGATTTTTTTTGTTAAGTGCGTTTTTAGTTTTTTACCCTAATTATTATGTTTTGATGTTGATATTATATTGTAATTTTAGCTATATTTTTTTTTGAAACGTATCTTACTTTTTCATTTCACTTAAATTAGCAAATAGTTATTGAGGTGATGAAGAGAAGAATAATACAGTCAGACGATTTATTGTATTTTGTAAAACATACTTAATAGACATTCATTTTTGATTATGCCTGTTTATATAATTTGCGATTTTTTTAATAACAATGATCAATCAGAAATTATAAGATAACGGCAACACCGTTATCTATTTTTCACGACGTCCATCTTTATAAAATTGATGTGTTGTGTTTTTAACAAAATTGCTACAAAAATATTATTATAGCGTTTTTTAAATGAATTTATTAATATATGTATAATGTAATATTTAACCATTTTTCTTAAATCAATCTTTCACATCTTGTTAATCGTATTGTTCAGTTTTCAATAAAGGTGTCATTTTCATTATCGTTCGTTCCAGTAAAAAGTTTCACTTGTAATTCTGCTATTGACCTAAGTGCTAATTGGTCAACCATCAAATGTTTTTGTTAACTGTCGTATAATAGCTGATAAAGTTTAAAACGCCGCGTACATAAATCTCTTCTTATTGCGAATTTTATGTCAAAACAGATGAATTGTGATAATGGATAGATTGAACCAGATTCGGGGCGAAGCGGAACGTTCCAAAGACTTCACTTTGGATACATCGTCACCTCCTAGCGAAGCGTATATAACAGCTAACGAAAGTTCATCAAAATTCTTTTCGCTGTCAGAAGTTGATTCCACTTTTAGTGTTTCACCGACAAAAGACGGCAATGCGGCTCCCGCCAATGTAGATAGACCGATTTCTGACTCTGATTTAATATCTAACCTATCTCCTATACCGAAAACCAATGATTTAGGAAGTTTCAAAATTGGCAAACAAATAGAAGCTGCAAATATCTTGTCAGGTGGTGTTAACATTTTTGATGACAATTCATATGATGGTGATGAACTGGTTATCGATGATAATGTTCCTCCGGATGATGGAAAATCAAATTCAACTCTTATATCAGAAGATGTTACCAATGTAGTATGTGTGGATAAAGCAGATAATGTAGTAGAGGCTACAGATGTTGCAGATGCAATAAAGAGTAAAGACACAGAAGTAGTCCTTCAGATTGATGGAAAAAATGTTGATGCCATAGATATTGGTAATGATTTGTATCTATATAGAAAACCAGGTGAAGAAGAACTAGCTGCTGTGCAAATTGTCACTGATAATGAACAACAACCATGCTTTAAATTTCTCAAAGTCAGGTGAGATAAATATATTTTTATTTGTATTATTAGATGTTCGTTGAATATTCCTAATATCTGAATTATCTGAAATTATTTGCATTATTATTTTTTTTACTTCTTGTATTTTATAAATTTGAGACAATAGTTAACATACTGTTTTATCTCTTAATACGCTTTCTATAAGTGAAAGACAACTTTAATCATAAACTCCTACAATATACCTTAAATCAAGTAAAGTGTGTAGATGTAAAAAGTTTCTTGTGTTCTCTAAATACATTCACTAGTTAATTTCATTCAATACACTAATCAAATGTAAACAGTGACTCACAGTTCAACCATTCCACAAGTAAAAATTATAAGATTTCAAACATCCTACAGAAACACTTATTTCCTTAAAATTCATCATCAGCCCATATATGTTCTCACTGCTGGGACATAGGCCTCCTATGAGGGTTCAGGCCATAATCCACCACGCTGGCCAAGTGCGGGTCACATGTCGTCGAACTTTTAATTCTTGGACATGCCGGTTTCCTCACGATGTTTTCCTTCACCGTTTAAGCAGTGGTGATGATATCCACATGCGCAGATAAATTGAAAAATCAATTTATTTATTAATCACTGAGCCACCACTGCTTTCTTAAAATTTTAAATATTCCTTAAAATTAGCCCTTGTTAAAATTTTACTCTTGACAAAATCAATATTTTTACTAATGCTTGTATATTATAGTTATATGTGTGATGAAGATAAAGCTTAGATAGTCTCATAGAAATTAGCTATGTAAAGCCTATTTGTTACATTTTACTTACTATAAACAGCTATCATCATCAGCCCATACATGTTCCCACTGCTGGGACATAGGCCTCTTATGAGGGTTTAGGCCCTAATCCACTACGCTGGTCACTTGACCAGACCTTCCCGCACTTGCGGGATGGCAGATATTGCATGTTGTCAAACTTTTCTCAAACATGCTGGTTTCCTCGCAATGTTTTCCTTCAGTGTTATCGAGAAGTGATGATGTTATCCACATGTACAGATCTCGAACCCTAATTGAAGTTAATGACTTACTAATTTTAAGTCTGTGGCACTAACCACTGAGACACCACTGCTTTTTGAACTGCTATATTTCTGTGTTTTGTAATGTTAGTTGCTACTATAATAAAATTAATGCAAAAGCAATTTGTCTGTCTCATCTTCACACCTAAATCACTGAAACAATTTAGATGAAATTTGATAGTGAGATTTAGATCTGACGAAGCACTTATCTCTTTTCCTTTGACTATGTTTACTAAAATTACTAATGAAGTACACTGGATTCAAGATGCCTTTAGAGTAAAGTTTGCAATTTTTTTTGTAAAGTTCTTATTTTATGTATTGTAATTTTTAGAAATATATGGAATAGTATTTAATCCTGACTTAATTTGTAATATCAATAGTAATTATAAAAATGAATTCATCATCATCAGCCCAAATATTTTTCCACTACTGGGACACAGGACTCCTATAAGGGTCGAGGCCATAATCCACCATGCTAGCCAAGTGGAGCTTGGCAGATGTTACATGTCAAACTTTTAATTCTTGGACATGATGCTTTCCTCACAATGTTCTCCTGTACTGTTCTGGGCAGTGGTAATGTTATCCACACGCGCAAATAAATTGAAAATTCAATTTATTTGCATGTGCACTATAATATATACTATACTATATACTATACTATATATATATACCTGCACTCTCGCCTAGTCTCCGATCCCCAAATTTATTATCCAAGATCCTCAACACTGAGACACCACTGTTTTTTTTAATAAATAAATTCATACAATACTTTAATTCCAGGGAAAATGCAGAAGGCAATTTAGAAGTATATGAAGAAATTGAGATTGAAGTACCAAAGGAAGTGGTAAGAACTATAATAATAATAATATAAGCTCATGAAACTTTGATAGTGTCCAACTCCTTTAGACTCTATTTTGACCTGCTGTAAATTGACATATTTAATTCAAACATAGTACAATGGTAAAATAGGTGTATATATTTGACTAATCTTATACCTTTAAACGAGCAATTCTTGTATATATATACATATATATCTATATATATAATTGAAATCTCGGAATTTGCTCCAACGATTTTCATGAAATTTAGTGTATAGGGTTTCGTGGGTGATAAATCGATCTAGCTAGAAATTTTTTTTAGAAAATGTCATATTCGTGATTTATTCATGTTTTTTTTTTCCTGACATCTATTGGTGAATAATAATACTATTTTGCTTCGGAGATAGCTGGACAACTGAAATAACACATAGGCACTTTTTATACCGATATTTCTACGGGATACGGACTTACGCGGTTTCAACCGCGGGTCACAGCTAGTTAATTTTAAAGATTTGTATTATCAAGAGATTTAATGTTTTCCACTTGGAGACACACAATGTATTTAATAATTTTAATCGAGACATATTTGTAGCTGATTGATTACTTAAACTTAACTTTATTTTAATATAACATTTTTGTTTTAGCCCATCACCAATGAAGAACCTAAGGAAAGTTCCCCTAAGAGTCTTGTTAATCATGACAAGCCATTGATAGAGTCTGATAATAACAAAACTACTGAAAATACACTTAAAAACCCGCAAAATGAGACAGAAAGTAAAGATGTTGAGGTAGAGACAAGTATTCAAATAAAAGAAGATTCAAAAGTCAATTTTAATGGAAAAGTAATGAAATTTAGTGAATCACGTAAATCACCAGTAATAAGTACTTTTACCCCAATGACATACCACTCTACGCCCAATAAAGAAGGAATACCCTTAACAAAAACAATGGTAGACCAGCAATTGCATCCAAACAGACAATCTGATAATATCAAGAAAACTATAGAAGTTCATACTGAATGTAGCAAACATAAATTGTCTGACACACCTATCAAAAACAAGGAGTTAATTGAAAACAATGAAAACGATGAGAAAGATGTTTTAGATAAAACATTACCTGACATAGTGCATACTTCTGAAGATAAACCTTTGGTCATAGATGAGAAGGAATGTAAAGCTGATTTAATAGACAATAAAATAGAGAAAAAGATTATAAAACAAAGTGTAGGTATAGAAAATAAAGATTCAAATTTAAGTAATGAAATTACTTTAAAAGCCCCAATTGTTATAAACGAAGATAAAAACTTCGAAAAAACAATAGTTTCAACAGAAAATAATGCGGAAGATACATATAAAGTCAATAAAACTGTTGAGGAAAAATCATCAGACTTGATTCTCATCTGTAACAAAAACAGTGTTGATTTAATTACAGGTGATGATACAGAGACTGTTGAAGATAAGCTAGTTATTGTTGAAAATATATCTTCACCAACAAATACAAGTAACGAAAAAAATAGTGACACAAGTAAAACAAAGGCAGTTGAAAAGGATCAAATAATAGTTGACTCTGAACCAAGGCAATTGATCTCGGACGCTAAAATTGATGTTAGAGATACTTACTGTTCTAATCAAAAAAATAAGAAGCAACTTACTGATGATACAAATAAAATAAAAGACATTCAAAATATTGGAACTGACTTAAAGCATACTAAGAGTTCTTTAGACAAAACAAATGTGCCTAACATTGGTGACAATTTAACGTTAACAGGAGTAAAACATAAAGCTATTGAAGCTGAAAAAACCTTAGCTGATGTAACTACTTCAACTGAAATAGAACTTAACAAATACAATAAAAAAGTTATAAAGCTATGCGATTCAACACCCACAAACAAGCAAAATCAAGAACAATTAAATATAGTGGAAAAGGAAACAATTCAAGAAGATTTGAAATTGGTACCTAATCTCAAAATCACTGAGATGTTACCTATAAAATCTAATGAAAGCCAACAGCAAATTCATAATACTACTGATACTACAGTACAAAAAATTGACACTGCTCTGGTTGAGGATGTTATATCCTTAAAACCTATTGAAAATGAAACAAAAATTAATTCAAATATTATTCAAAATCAAGTGAAAGAAAATAAAGATTGCTCTTTCATGGATATAAATAAACATAATATTATTATACCTACAGAAAATAAAACAATTTCTCTTCCTGAAATAAAATCAGCTGATGATATTCAAAAACCCGTGAAATTGCCCGTAAAGGCAAACACATCCATTGTAAAGATTGACTCAAAAATTGATTTACTTGCTAATACCCAAACAAAACAAACCAATAAGAAAAATTGCGCCGCAGTGCCTTTTGGAAAGTGGACTGAAGCCAACAGACAAGAATTTTTAAATAAAATAAAGGAAACAAAAGTTGCTTCTAATAATTCCAGCACAAAACAACTAAAACAACCTAAAGATCTGAACAGGAGAGATGTGTTGAAGAAAATAGATAGTCAAAGACAATCTAACAATATTGTTGTATCAAAAGCCCAAGATGTAAATTCTTCTAATAAACCAAAAGTAACAACTGTTACTTTTAAAAATAAACCGAATATTGAGCAGACTGATAACACACAAATTCTTAAAGATGAAAAAAAATCTTCAACATTGAAAACTACATCAACAAAATCGGATGTTGACCTGGTGGCTAAAAAACCAACTCAAAGGAAAGAAATTAATAATCAAGATTTAATTGATAAAACAATTGAAGGGATTATTAATCGAGCACTTCCAGTGAAAGCTACCCAAGACGAGCATAAGCAGAGTGTCGAAAGTAATGCAAGTGAGAAAGACAAAAATGCGTATCAGATTACATTAGATGATATTGAAAAGAAAATGAATGAATTGCATGGAATTCCTTTCGTGGAGAGACCGCCACATGAGTTACCAGCGCTAACACAAGAATCCAAGTCAAGTAATGCAGATATAAAAACTTCTAATTCAAATAAACCAGACCCATTAGTAAATCTTCCACCATTCACAAATAAACCTCACCAAAATGTTATTAAGGAACATGAAAAGGCCAATATATCTGACGAAGAAATCATTGAGCATATACCAATTACAGGGGATATTAAATTACTATGTAAGGATACTAAGGTTAATGAAATAGTTGGTAGTACGATATGTGATAGCGGTGCTAAAAAAGAACCAATTATCACAGAGAAAGATTTTGATAAGTTTGCTAGACGAAATTCCTTTACGTATGAAAATTTACTAACTGTTAATTTTGATAGAAAAGAACCGCATAATGTTATAAAGAGTGTAGTACCAAAAGACATTCCCGTAAAAAAATTGTCAAGAAATGAACTTATGCTTGCTGAATCCAAAGCTAAATCGACAAATAAGCATAACGCTGCACGTCATAATCATTCCAGTAAAATTCCAACGGCCAAGGTGTCTAATGAAACATATAACAAGAATTATCAATCCAAAGTTCAGATTGCATATCAATCTGCATTAACAGCAAAGCGGCAGCTTGAAGGCCCAATTACAATAATTGAAGATAAACCTGTTAAAGTTGTATTCATGGACACAAATCCTGAATTTGTTCCAGTTTTAAATATGCAAGGTCAGGAACTCTCGCCTACAAATATTCAAATCAATGAGTCTTCTAAATTTGTCCACAGTGCTTCTGAGTCTTTAGATTCTGATATACTAGAGAGTTATGAGAATAAGTTACAAGACGATACTAAATCTAAAAGTAAACATCAGAGGAAACAAGTTTTAACTCCAGTTGAAACACCTGAATTGGAACTCATAGAACCTGGTGATTTAGGCATGGAAACTTCACCAAAGAAAAAACGCAGGTTCGAAGACAAGGCTGATAAAAAAGCGAAAGCACTGGTACCCAAGAAATCCTATCTTCTGAACCGTAATGTGTCGGAGGAGAAGCAAGATGTAGTGAAAAACTCCACAGAGATTGTGAATAAGGCTGAGCCATATGTTCACTCAGATCCAATATCAGCTATAGATAACTTAGTCAAAGCTGCTGAGCTACTTGAAACACAATCTGAGAACAAAATTTTAACCCACGCAACTGAGAATAATTCACAACAAAACACACCAGTAAAGAGAGGTAGAGGTCGACCCAGAAAGAACCCTCTTCCCGGAGTCGACTCTAACGCACCTAAGACGCCGAGTCCTCAGAAAAAGCCACGATTACAAGAAGAAAAGTCGTATAAGGAACATACAGAGACTGAGGAAAGTAGTGACGACGAAATAATAAAAGAAAATTGGACAATGGGTAAGATAAATGAAAACATTGTATGTCCAATATGTAACAAATTATTCCGTTCTGAAAATGTTGTATTTAAACATGTGAAACATTGTACAGGTCCATCTCCAAATAGGTCGGACTCGGATAAAAGGAGTTCTTCGAGGTTGCGATTTTCACAAGAATCAAAAAGATCATCAACTGATAGCAAATCAGATATAGATTTGGATGAAGAAATATTAACACCGAGAAAACGAAAATCAAGAGACTCAAAACCAGCTAAGGATAAATACGATGAAATAATAAATAAAGATTTGGATACTGAAAAGCAAAGTGAACATTTATCACATAAAACTGTCAATAAAGCTAAATTTAATACAAATAATTTAGTGTGTGAACTATGTGGCAAAAGTTTTAGACAGTTATCATATTTATTAAGTCACAAACTCCAACACAGAAAAGAAGATCTTAAATCAGTCCACAATGACGAAGTTAAAAAGAATGTTTTCTGTTGTGAGGTTTGTAAAAAAGAGTTTCGAAAATTGCATCATTTGGTCCAACATCGTCCTATCCACAAGCCAAATGCAATGTCGTCGCGGTTAAGCAGGAAAAGCTCATCTGAACACCGAGACAATAAGAGCGAAAAAGATAATAAAGTTCAAGTTCAAACAAAACAAACTGAAGATCATAGCGCAGGATTTCGATGTGAGCCTTGCGATAAATCATTTAGGAAACTTCATCATCTAGTAGAACACAGAGAAACTCATGATGGTATTAATAAAAAATGTCCTCCTCAAGTTACAGTTGACTCTTCTAAATCTCTCTTACATCAATGTGACATCTGTAAAAAAACTTTTAAGAAGTTACAACATTTTATGGAACATAAAGATCAACACTTGGAGACAAGTTCAGAAAAATCAGATGACAAGAGTGTTCAGAGTTCTCTATCCACACGAGATATTATACACGAATGTTCTCTTTGCTACATGGTTTTCCCCAATGAACATTCTTTGAATAAGCATACCATTATTTGTCTAAGAAAGAAAAAGCAATCAGCGGCTAAAGCAAAACAAACGGAAGAAAAAATTGTTTCCGATGATGATAATAAAGAAGAAAAGGAACAGGAAACAGACTCTAAAATAAATGCAGATGTTATGCCGCTGGATAATATTAAGTCTGAAAATACAAATACCCACGACTTACCGGAAATAACTAAAACTATCCATACCATACATTGTGCTACGAGTAAATCTGAAGAACATGATATAGAAATTGATAATTCTGACAATAAAAGTGACGATATCCCGTTAATTAAAGCAAAAGAATCCGAAACTATCGATAATAAAACTGTGAATGAATTTGAAACTAAACCATTAAATACGCCAATAATTGAAACTATTGTTATACCAGACACACCAACACCCAAGAAACGGACAGCAACAAAAGAAAAATCGGGAACCACTGTTACAAAGAAACAAAAAACTTTAAACGTCACTATGCCCGTCATTGAAGAAAATAAATCAGCAAGAACATCAAATGACGATGATGACGCTGATGAAGATGATGATGAAGTAAGATACATGTTGAATCCACATCTAAAATTGGATGATACAGTCGAAGAAAAGTTTATGAAAGTGCGAGCTAAAAAACGTAGTTCGCTACAGCTAGAGAGGCCTAATTCGAAAGATTTGGTTATAAGGAGAATCTCATTGCAACACCCGCCCAAAATACCTCGTTTAAAAGCGAAACCAGTAGAAGCTAAAATCCAAACTACTATTAAGAATGCGAAAGCCCCAACTCTTGATACAGTGCCTTCTACGGATTCGGATGATAGTGATATTAAATACTCTTTCCCGAAAACCACGCCTGTGAAACAAACACCAAAGAAAGTGGATAAGTCTAATAGAAAAATAATAGGCGATAAACGAAAATCACTCAGTAGCATTGCTAAGAGGAAATCACTCGGGAAACATAAACAGAATACACCTGTTAAGAAAATTAGGAAGCGTAAGTTTCTCATTTTATATGATTCCTAGTCTTAAATAGAGATGTTTTTTTTTGAGCTATAAATCACGACTAAAATTTAAAGGATACGTTTTTAATTCAATATTAATTTTAAAATTTAATATTTTAAAATATACGAGATTTTCTAGTTATACAAGTTATCTTTCATTTTATCTTAGACAATATAGTTACATCGTTTGGTTTAATATAATGGACTGCACTCATTTCAGGCACAGCTGAGGTGGAACATAGATGTGACTGCGGACAGCTCTTCAGTAGCGCTGCTTTGTTGTCCCGGCACACGACTCTGGCCCACACTCCCCCACGGATACGACGCCGGCGATCCCCCCCTCCAGACACCAAGTTACAAAAACCTTTAAATCTGTTGAAAACTAATATAAAACAATCACAATCATCTGTTACTCAAGCGAAACCACAATCACAACAACTCAAACAAAAACCGACAACAAAACAGAAACCCTCATTGGCAAAACAGAAACTTAATTTAATACAACAAAAACAAACTTCGTCTCAACAAAAACAAACATTAAAACAACAGAAAAATACTTCAAATCAACAAAAACAGACATTAACGCAACAGAAATCAAACGCTCAGTCAAGCCCAACACGAAGTAAATCTAATAATATTAACAACGCAGGTAAAAACTCGAAAGTAGGTGTAGCGACGAGAAAATCAAGTGTTATAAAATAAATGTATTGTATTACCATTATCGTTGAGAATAAATGTTAAACAAAGCTAAAGTATAAATATATTGCACACAAGACAGTGTCTGTAAAATTTGACTAATAATGTAGGAATCAAAACTTTAAGATAAATGGACTGAGTAGAGATCCAATAATTTTTATGTATTTTAAATAAAGGGGTGTTCGCTAGTATCTTGATGAAATCACGCACTAACAACGCTCACAATTACGGAACAAACGGACCACTGTTGTTGATAAATATATTTTTACACTTTCGGTGAGTTTAGGATGCAACAAATAAAATGTTTTAAAAAATATTTTTGTGAGCGGGGCGCTGGTCTTGTCGCTAAATTAGCGGGAAAGATAAAATCTATATTTTGTCAATTGATATGTTATAGATATAGATGTGTTTATGAGGAAATAATTTATGTTTTTATTTAGTCATAAGGTGTCGAGTTTACATTGCATTACTTTAGTTTTAAAATTAGTGAATGTTAATGAATGCTTTTTTATACTTTTTGATGTAATCTTTCAATATAATTGAAATTCCTTTGGGGCTCATGAATTGCAAAGCGCTTATACAACGTGTAACAGAGCTAATAGTATACTTGGAGTTATTGAGGATTTATTATCTATGTAGATAATAATAACTCAATTTAAAAAAAAACAAGAATGATGTATCAATTACCGGCTTATAAAGAATTTCATACCAGATAATCTATTTCGATTGTAAATAACTCTTTCAGAGACTGCATCGCATAAGGTTGCATGTTTTATATGCGCTCGTAATTTATCTCAATAGCTGTTATAGAATGCGCTCAAATGGAAATATTTTCAGCTTTCCTGCCAAAATATATTGTAATTTGTTTTTATTTTGTTATAAAACAGAACTTTATTACGTCTATCTTCAAACAAACAGGTCATAATAATTAGAAACTTTATGTTTAACTTATTGACGAAATTTGTCCGCAACATAGCGGGTTTTTATTTATATGATATTTATTGATTCATTTGTTTTTGAATTAAAGCATTTCCTCTTTACAATCACAAATAATCTGATAAAACATGTAGCTTGATGTTACTACATTGACTCTTGCATATAAATGTTGTCTTCTATTTATCTTAAAAAAAAATGTATCATACGTAAAGTATTCTTATAGACAACTATCCATATTTAAACATTGGGTATTTTGTATTTACTACATTGTCAGAGAAATTAGCTATTATCTCAAAATGAATGTTTTGTCAATAATTGCCATGTATCTCCTTTCTTATGTCACAGGCTTTTTTTCAACACCAGTTTCCAAAATTTTTACAATGTTCGTCGTTAAGAAGTCAATTTTGTATGTAAGTCAGGGTAAGCAAATAGTGTAAAAGATGTACCAAAAATTTACCTTTTAAATGTGTACACATATCCATACGTTTTCAACATCAATGTACATAATAATTAGAGCTATGTATTGTACGAGCTTATTATTTTGATTGTTTTAGTGACATTATTCAAAGAGATTTAATGTTATTTAGAGCGGGCATGAAATAACTATTATACCAAAATATTAGATTTATGTCCAAGTTCTCCTAATGTAGCAATAAAAATGTAGGAACCTAGCGAGAAAGCTTTTGTTTGTGCTAGTATTGTCGCAGTTATCGATTTTTCTGAGAATTTTAATTCTATTTATAATTTTAAAATCACTTTTATTTATATTGCATGCCCGTTATATAACTACTTACCTAAATCTCTGGATAAATCACATTCATGTAGTGAGGTTACGAGCTTCCCATAGTGTTTCAAAAGGATTTTGGAATTTTTTAGAGAATTTTGAATTGCATTGTAAAGGATGTATAAGTAATTCAGTTCTAAACTGGCCATCTTAAATATAAAATAAGTAATTGTATAAAAGATTACTCAAACCTTTTACACTTTTTGGAAGACAAATATTACCTAAAATCTCGATGGATCCATTATTTTGTAATAATTATCTTGATAAAGTTTTGTAGAAGTACAGGACCAAAATATCTTGTTTTAGTGGTAATGTAATAATGTTGTTTTTATTTGTAATTAATTTTTTAAATTTTATCGTAGGTACTCCCGCAACTAACATTGTAATATCGTGTAATTTATGTCTAAAAGAGTAGATTGTCTTGTGAGATATGTTCTAGGAGCATTTACATAAGAAATATATATTATTATTATTATTATAGTGTCTATGTAGATGATATCATTATTTTTAATATGATGATGCAATTTTAATTATTGGGTTATAAATAAATTCATTAAAACAACTGAGTTTTTTTTTATTAATAAGAGATTTAATTCATAACATTTGCGTATATTTAAGAGATGATTTATAAATAATACATGTTAACATTAACTATTTAGGGATTAATAAACAAAAAACAAAAAGATCATTATTTGTGAAGAAAACATCGCTTTTTACGAAAACACCTTACAAAAAAAATTGTTGGAAATTAAATATGCACCAAGTTATACCCATCCATGGTTTCCTTGCTGTATTTAGTTTTTTTTTTCGTGGCTGACGCTCATAGTATGATATCGGCTATATTCTATATAGATTCATAGATATCAATATGCACGTCACAGAATCAGAACCGACAATTTATAAGAGTCGCAAAATAGGTTGCCGATCAATTGCGATTCAGTGCTGGATACTGGGTGCCAGAATCGTGTGAATTGAAAAAGTGAATCACTGATCCAGCGCCGGAATCCAGCGATACTGGCACCAGTTTCTGTATCAATATAAATCATTCATCCATTATGGAAGTATGTATTCTGTAATCTACATAAAACCTATCCGCGCTCGCAAATAATATCTACAATGCTAGGTTCCATTAATTGTGGATCTACGCATCGCAGCTGAGCGGACGACAACGCATCTTCCAACAGAGCATTCAGTAACCTTTCATCATTACCCATACAGGATAATCTTTGTTGTAGGAAATGAACATCCACTTGCAGTTGTTGCAATCCATGTCTACTAAATGTGCGTAATCGTACGCATTCCACTAATGCCTTGAGAGCTACTTTCAATGCACCATTGGATAGAGCGGCTCTGTCCGCACCAGCTGGACTGAAAACTTCGATTCTTTCAGAAAATAACCGGTTAATTGGAGAGAATGAAGAGGGTGCACGCGACCATATAGTACGCCGGCTGGAATCGCTTGATGGTTTAATGCTAGAAGGGAATAATTGAGATGCGGCACTGTCCGCACTAGCTAGAGTTTCAACAACTCGCCGGCATACTGCTCTGGGCCCACGTGGTTCTGGTGCTCTTAACCAATCCCGAGCCAAGACGGACACTCGTAACATTTGCGCTGCAGTCTGACCAATGTATACTACTTCAGAGTCTAAAGCAGATTGAGCTGCAGTGGACAAATTAACCATGACATTATTTGTCTCCTTTTTGTCTACACTTAAACCTGGTGCAGCTTCTTCTAATAATTTAACTAAATGGTTTTGTAAAATTGTTACACCACTTTCTTGCATTTCCAAACATAATTTGGCTAGAATTAGGAAAAGTTCAAAAGGTATGTTGTTTGATGACTGCAAGCAAGACATTTTCTTTACCATATCTGAAAGATTTATGAGGGTTTCTGATATAACATTCCAACAGTTATCTGCAACTGCCTTAGCACACCATGGTTTCAAGCCAAAAGATAAATTGTTCTGTAAAAATGCCATCAAATCTAAGAGTGATGCCTGCACTTTCTGCAAAAGATATACCTGTAAGGAATTAAGTATATCTTTGAGATCAACGTTTTCTGTACCTTTGCTTGCTAAAGATTGCCGTACTCTCATTAAATTTTCTTTAAATTGTATATGAATTGTTTGATATTGCATTGTGGCTTTATGGTTTATACATTGCACAACAACTTCTAATGCTTTATTAGATACCCCATCACTTGATATTATTTCAGACATTGCTTGCAATTTTCTAAAGAACTTATCAAGCCCTCTTATTAGAATTTCAGTTCCAATATTCTCTGGTCTCCTTATAACATCTTCAAAGAGGCAAAATACTTGGGTCATTACTTTGTCAGCAAATTCTGGCAAGCAATCATTATCAGTTTCAAACATTTCATGATAACAAGATATCACTATACCCAGATCAGCTAGCAATGTGTTATTACACTTTTCAACCCATTCTAAGATATCTGTTATTTCAACCATGGAAGCAAGTACTTTTAAATGTTGTTCCAATCTACTTTCAGCACAATTCAAGAAAATATCTTTCAAAGAGGAATCTGATTCTTGAAGCTGCCGTAAAAGGCCAACACTTTCTGCCAATTCAGAGGCAGATGTATCAGGAGTAAGCAATCTCTCCCTCAAGCTTTTCTTTAAGTCATAAATAATATCTGAACATTCTGTTTGAATACTTTGAAAGGATGGTTGATCACCATACTTCTGTAACACTTTCTGTGCATGTGTATAATCATGGACGGCATCTGCAAATCTACCCTCCTGTATTGCTTTATGTAACTGTGTTGGCAGCAAAAACAAGAACTGTAATTTATCTAACAGTTGCCGTGTATTACATAGCCTATTCACATTATTTCCACTGTCGCTAAGGGATTCTGAAATTTTAGCACTAAAACTTGTTATCTTGTTTATGTTTTCACTTAATTTATTCATTTCTTCTTGCATGATTTGAAAATCTGTGCGCATCTTACGCACAGTTTCTGTGGCTGATATAAATTTGTTGTAGTTCTCATAAACTAATGTCTGCATTTCAGACTGCAAAAACTGGCTCTGATTTATTATCTCCGCTTCTTTATCCATAATTTGCCGCAGAGTGGCACATTTCATTAAGCACTCTAAATACATTTCCGAATTAAAATTGCTATCATTTATATCTAATTGTTTTCCATTTTCTTTAGTTGATTCTGCCATGATTGTTTGAACTATGTTGTTGAAAAGAGTGATTACAAATTCATCAATTCTTATTGAATGCACAATAGATTCTTATTTCTTTATTTATATTTATTTATTTTTATTTATATTATTATTATATTCCAACATAACAATTGTTGTCTGTTAACGCAAAACCATCATCCAATAATTATTGTTCTCAAAGACAATGAATTCTCTGAATCGAGTGCCCCAAGCAGCGAGAAAAAGATTTTTTAGTTGAAAAAATTCATTCAAGACACATCCGATGCTCGGGGTTAACTGTACCTTACGACTTAGATATAAATTTACGTAGTAACTTCGTTGTTCTTAATCTGTGAATCGTGATAATAATTATAAATTGATAAGTATTTCTAATCATTCAATGACATTTCACAATTGACAGATCATAATTGAATGCTCTTTGATTGAGTGCTTTTTTTTTTTTTAATATTTAATGGCTTGGACCTTTAAGCCAAAATTGAGTGCTATTTTAAAGAAATAGAACTATATTATGAATAAACAGACGGCTATGCAGTAACTAGCTAGTTACTAGCACAGATAACATATAATACTATACTACTACTAGGTTTGACCGCCTCCTTGGTACAGTGGTTAACGCGTGAGCGTAGAACCAAGGGGTCCTGGGTTCGATTCCCGGTGGGGACGCACAAAAAAAAAACTGTCTCGGTCTGGCAGGACACAGAAGGCTGATCACCTACTTGTCCCTAAAGAAAATCGATCAGTGAAACGGATGTACATCATCTGCCCCATACCCCACTAGGGGACACGGGACTTCACTTTACTACTAGGTAGTTCTTAATGCGTGGCAAAGAGTAGTATCATACCATAGAGTACATTCTATAAGTATATATGAATAATTATACTGAGCTAGTGCCTACATAATTTTGTGATAAACATTTTGTAATATTAGGTCTACTTGAGATGTCATTAATTATTAAGTCTATACAATGGAATTTTTTTTTGAGACTGTAAGTTATTTTTAATTTTTAGTTTTATAGCATTGAAATCAGGGGAGCGGGGGAGTCACTTCCCTAGCAATTCCATATTACCAGTCATATCTCATACCCCCAAAAATCGGGCAACGCATTCGTATACGCACTGCCTCTGCGAATTTTCAAGGGCAGTGGTGATCGCATACCATTAGCCAAACCACCAGCTGTTGCCCGCTCTAGCATCAAAAATCATTTCATTCATCATTAAACTGCTCTATTTCATACGTGAATTGATATTTATTAAATGTGTCTAGGCATTAATACAAGTTCAATGTACAATTCAGGTGTAAACAATAAAGCCACAATGCCCAACTCATTAGGCATTGTGGCTTTATTTCTTCGTGCAGGAAGATATGTCTATTTGCCAGGGCCATAGATATATACCCCGAGCCATTGGGCAAAGAAAAAAAAATTGTCATTGTCATTGTCTTTGTCAATTGTCAGTGTCATAGAGGCGTTTGTCCGATCGCTTGCGAGCCCTTTCTTTCTTCAAAGACGTCAAGATGATGTACGTTTTTATTTAGATTTTTAATTATTAATAATACAAGTAATCACAAAATAATTGTCGATGTGATCATTTGAAAAATAAAGTATTGTGTGTTAATTACACTATGAGTGTTTTATTTACAGGATCGGACTGTGTTCGTACAGTGGCTACAAAATATATCCTGGCCACGGGAAGTCCATGGTTAAATTGGATGGAAAGGTAAGTTGAAAGCTCTTTTACATTTATATAATATAATTTTACGTATAAACTATGAATTCAGTATAAACGTTATGAAATATAGTACATAGCTGTAAACAAACTGATATTTAACCCTCACTTAGGGTTTGTTTTGTAATACACAGAGTTATATATTATAGATGTAGATCTTCATTACCGTCTAATTATGTCTATAGTAACAATTCATCCAAAAAACTTAAAATTTAGAGATCCTAAGTAACTTAGCTTTATTGAATTAGAGAGATTGATGGTTTTACTGATCATTTTGCAATATATTTTTTCAGTACTTCACCTTCGTGAACTCAAAATGTGAAGCTGCCCACCTTATGAGTAGGAATCCCCGTAAGGTGACATGGACTGTCCTTTACAGGTAACATTTTTATTTTTGCAGCTTCTTGCTGTGTAGATTTGTTTATTATTTCACCTATTTATTTAATTTTAGAAGGTAGTTTACTAATATCAGTAAATTCAATTTTACAGATTTTATTGCTGGAACTAATAAATGTTATTCTGAATTTTCCAATACTTCATTGTCAATAATGGTATTTTTGAATATATTATATAATTACACACTACAAGGGTAGTTTTGTATATATATTTTTTCTTAATGTTATGTGTATAATGATATATAATAAAACAGACTGACCTGGCAAATGCTGTACTACTTTACTCATTTAGGGGTATTAAAAATTGAAGCTTACTGACTCTCAAACCTACCCGATATGTGCACAAATTTTCATGAGAATCGGTCTAATCAATTTGAGCAGTGACCATTGGGACATAAAAATTTTATATATAACATTTTCCATTTGTATATATTATTACTATATCTAATTTATAATGATTCAAATATTTCATCAGACGCAAGTTCAAGAAGGGGCAAGAGGTAGAGCAGGCTAAGAAGCGCACCCGCAGAACTCAGAAATTCCAAAGGGCTATTGTTGGTGCTTCTCTTAGTGACATCATGGCTAAGAGGAACATGAAACCCGAAGTCAGGAAAGCGCAAAGAGAACAGGCTATCAAGTGAGTTAATGAGCATGTTTTATTACCTGTTAATTTGTAAAGTTTAAAATACTCATACAAATTTACTGCTTTGGGGTCAGTAGGTGTTGGGGAAAATTTTAAATAATATATTCATGGCCTTTAATTACTTGTCAAAATTATTAAAATTATAAGAAATACTAAAAAATGTATGTAAAATATGACATAGGAACTGAATAACATGTTGTACCAATTAACAACCCTTACCAACTTATATACAGGATAAAATTATGTTGATAAAAAAACATACTGTTTTTTTTTATTTTAGGGCTGCCAAGGAAGCCAAGAAGTCAACCAAAGCAGCAAAGAAGACCACTGCACCTCCAACTAAAGTAAAGGCTCCTCCCAAGGCTAAAGCTGCGAAAGTATCACAGAAACCAACAACTCGCATTGGAGGAAAACGATAAAAATTATAAATTTTTAAGTACATAAATAACCTCTTTTATTTATTAAGAACCCTCATAATTTTTAATGTTATATATTATATTGTTAAAGATGATATAAGGGCGAAGTGCCATTTTTTGTCATCAAATAATATTTTTAAACTGTAATATGGTAAATGGCCTTTCCATCGATTTTTATGCGTTTTGAAATACGATATGAAATATTTCTATAATATCCATATTGTTCAGTAACCAACCAAAAACTACACAGAATTGCCATTTTTTTGTAAAAGTGTACTCTATTGCTTTTTTATTTGGAAGAAACAACTGAAGTCTGATTATAAACCAACATCAGAATCAAAAATCTATCCATGAATATCTTTATCACCTATGTATGTGCATGAAATATTATAAATGCGAATGTAGCTCCTTCTGTGAATTGTTTCAGTGGTTTAGGCGCGAAAAAGATCATGTACCTATTTGGATGAAATTTGTTACAAAGATTACTTGAGAACAGATAAAGGGCATAGGTTAATTTTCATTTCGATAATTTCTCGGGAACAGGACCAATGTATCCCTAGAATGTCTTAAGCTAGTATTGATAAAATTTACAAAATACCTAGACTACAGAAACTTCAATATTTTATATATGCCCATAGATACCCAATTTCTTTATACAGAAAATGAAATAAAACATTTTTTGCACCAAAATGGGTAACTTTCTTTTAACTCATTGTCACCACAAATATTTAAAAATTGACATGGAAATTTTTACTTTTTTTTTTTTTTTTTTGTGATATGTCTAATCTCTATTGACTTGCCATAACTATTATCTGCGTAATAGCATATAACATATTACTAAAATAGTATTCTTTGCATTTTACTCAACAAAACTTATGTTCTCTTACTATCATAAAATATGGCAGCCATGGGTTAAAGCTATAGAAATTAAATAGAATAAAACAAAATGAAAGACCATAATTCACTTTATAAGGTATTATTTATTGCTAGAACTAATCACCAGTCATGCAATATTATTGTAACAAGTATATATCCAATAAATAACTGATTTTGAAAATGACTAAAGTTACAAGATCACTTATGTTTATGTACTCTTGGCTAGAGTTTCAGCTTTAGCTACAACTTCTTCAATAGGTCCAACCATGTAGAAGGCGACTTCGGGAAGGTGGTCGTACTCTCCTTGTAAGATCTTTGAGAAACCTTTGATGGTCTCCTCAAGGGGTACCAATTTACCAGCATGGCCTGTGAACACTTCAGCTACTTGGAAAGGTTGGGATAAGAATCTCTGGATTTTACGTGCACGTGCAACAGTCAGTTTGTCTTCCTCAGATAACTCATCCATACCCAAGATAGCA
>NW_024045132.1:2668957-2685400 GCF_012273895.1 Zerene cesonia | reverse complement strand
ACGCTCGTCGATGGGCTCACCAATAACGTTGATGATACGGCCCAGAGTCTCCGCTCCTACGGGGATACGGATGGGAGAGCCAGAATCGAGTACGGGCTGACCGCGCACCAAACCTTCGGTACCGTCCATGGCGATGGTGCGGACGGTGTTCTCTCCTAAATGCTGCGCCACCTCAAGGACGAGCCTTGGGGACCGGTTTTGTACTTCTAAGGCATTTAGGATGGGTGGTAGATTGTCTTCAAATTGTACATCGACGACAGCTCCAATTACGGCAACCACCTTACCTTGACCTTTTCCAGCTGCAACTTTGGCTGCATAATCACGTTTGTTCACGAGGGCTCCGGCAATTTGAGGAGATTTTTCTGCTAGGGCGTTGTTAACCACCGTTTTTGTGGCCAAGAGACCAGCTCTACCCACGGTAGAAAACATTTTCGTTTCGATTTGTAGTCGTAGGAATGTACAATAATTTAAGATTCTTCTTTTAAAAATCCGGTGCCCACTGAGTTTACGTAAGAGGAATGGAGATTTTTTTTTCTTGCAAACTCCAATGTTGCCACTTGCGAGTAGAACCTTGCTTATTAAGTATTAAAAATCAAATTAAATCCACATTTCAATTCGACTCGTTGACTAATATAATAAACCACAACGTATCATTGCCTACATATAATAATCATAATAATAAAATTTAAGACGCAATTGTGTCAACGTAATCGCACTGATGGAGAAACTATTAGGTACACCATCGGTACATTTTTATTGTGTGTCCGTAGCATAATATATTGAAAAATCAAGCTGTCAATTGTGCTGTCAATCGTATGCTAGAAATGCCAAATTGTCATGTCAAAACAGGCATGGTTTTATGTGGTCTTGATACATCTAAACCATTAGTAATTTAATTTTGAATTAAATGGTCATTATAGTATGTGATAAGTGATAAATTAGTATCTTGATTAATTAATATTTAAAATATAAAGATACAATGGAGTACATAACACCGGAAGATGCCCCAGTCTCTACAAGCACAAGAATGCAAGTTCTTTTTTTAAATAGAGGTTATGTTACGGTTTTACTTTCAACTACATAATATTTTAACATATAACTTTAATATTCCAGATTATGCTGTCAATGTGCAGTTCCTATTGAACCAAATCCTTCCAATATGTGTGTTGCTTGCCTCCGAGCTCACGTCGATATTACCGATTGCATTCCAAAGCAAGCTACATTATTCTTCTGTAGGGGCTGTGAAAGGCAAGGCTGCTAAAGTATACGTTTATTTTCATTGCTTTAGTCTAATTTAAATTCTTCTAAAAGGGCACTTATTTAAAATTCAATTCTAGAGTATCCGAGAGTTAAACCAATCATATGTTATTTCATTTATTATTATTTATTTTAAGGTATCTTCAACCGCCAGCAGAATGGGTCGTTTGTGCTTTGGAATCAAGGGAACTGTTGGCCTTATGCCTCAAAAGACTCAAAGGCTTAAATAGAGTGAAATTGGTAGATGCTGGTTTTGCGTGGACTGAACCACATTCCAAAAGAATTAAGGTGACTTTTTAGTTTATATAAACAAAATATATATTCTTAAATAGATTAAGTCTGCTCTTGTACTGCTATTATACATAGGAAAAAACATAGCTATCAGCTAAACCAGAATAATCTGATCTTTTTATGTGAAAATAATTGTATGTAGTGGTATACAATGCAGCAGACCCATTGGAAATCTCTATCTTTTCTGGAAAGATCATATTTTGCCCACTAAGATTGATATTTATTTTTTGTTTGTTTGCATGTGAATTTCGTAAAATTGATTAATTGATATTAGGCAAAATAATATGAGACACAATAATTTTCTTTAATCATGTGAGAGGGTATGGGCAATGTATATAATAGCAATATATAAATTTGCAGGTAAAATTGACAGTACAAGGTGAGGTTATGGGTGGAGCTGTGTTGCAACAGACGTTTATTGTAGAATATGTTGTCCAACATCAAATGTGTGATGCTTGCCACCGTTCAGAGGCCCAAGATTATTGGCGCGCATTGGTGCAGGTCAGACAACGGGCTAATAACAGGAAAACATTCTACTACTTGGAGCAGTTGATTTTGAAACACAAGGCACATGCTAATACACTTGGAATTAAACCAAAGCATGGTGCGTTTGAGATTATTTACTTGTGCATAGAGAGAGTTGTTGATTTGGATTTTCCTTAATGTTTCCAGAACCTAGTTTGTTTGAGAAATTTTAAAAATTTTCAGTTAATTTCAAAATAATTTACCCAAATGTAAACAAACTATGGTGTGTTCCTAATTTTCACGGGTTTATTGATAATAACTTGTTGATGTCTTATTAGAAAAAAAAATATTATACTTACGTTAAGAGCAATATTCAAATATGTACAACATACATATTATATAAAATTTCAGTAGCAATATTTGTTAGAGTGATTCTAAGCAATTTACCTACTTACAGAATCTGTAACGAAATAATTGGTGGCAGACAAAACGCATCATTCCTATTCATTCTTAGTTTGATATTTATTATTTCAGATGGTCTAGACTTCTTCTATGCTACAGAAAACCATGCTCGAAAAATGGTTGATTTCATCCAATCTGTGCTACCAATAAAATGTCAACATTCTAAGAAGCTTATCTCGCACGATATCCACAGTAATGTGTATAATTACAAGTTCACATTCAGCATTGAGATTGTACCATTGTCTAAAGACAGTGTGGTCTGTTTGCCGAAGAAGTTGACACATCAGCTTGGCTCTATATCACCTATATGCCTAGTTCAGAGAGTTACAAGCACAATACATCTTATTGATGCAAATTCTGGCCAAGGTATGTTTATATGCTTCAAAAGTAACATTTACATTTTACGTTATTAGTTACATCTCATCTCTTACTCAAAATAGATGCTAGATATTGATTCATAGAAATATGCCAGTATTTATAAATTAATCACTAGTTACACTGACTAAATATTTAAGAAGATGAATGTATGTTTGCATGAAAATTCATTCATTACACATCACTCTAAATGATTTCATTACTTTATAGGAATGTTAATAAAGAACTTTATTGACTTACAATCAAAACAGTTGTTATATATAAATCCCTGTTGTCTTCAAAAAATCTCACTGAACAACAACAATTTTGAATCAAACACAAAGAGACTCACATCATGCAGTCTTATAACAAAACCAACAAAAAATGTACAGCTAAATTGAGATTCTTCTGGTCCAAATTATGTTAATCGTTTTTAAAAGAAATAAATTAAATTAACATTATTGTATATAGTGCGTATATTGTAAAAAAACTTGGTTATTTTTTTTTTTGTTCCCAGTGTGTGATATATCATCTACAGTGTATTGGAGAAACCCCTTCACGCCAATTTGCAATCCACGGCAATTGGTTGAATATATTGTTATGGATATTGATATTTTAAAAGAACATGTATGTATAATTTGAAAATATTCAGACAAATAATAGAATTATAGTTTTAATACATTGCTTAAAGGATTTTGCTTAGAACATTGCTATAAAATGATTACTAGCAGCAATTCACACATTAATGTAGTAATTTTTAAAATATTATTAGATTAGTAAACCTTTGTAATTTATTTATCTTGTGTTTCTTATAAGAATGTTGCATAGAATTATATTTTAGATATAGATTTTTTTACACATACCAACTATAACCCGGAAGTTCATGTTTTCAAGAGACCAATGTGTACACAGGCTTTGGTGTTTCATTTATGATTATCAATATTTTTTTTTGTTGTGCATAGGAAAAGAAAACATTCCCCGGGCAAGGTGTGGTCTCAAACAAGCATGTAGTGGCCGATGTGTGGGTGGTGAAGGCGAGTGAGCTAGGCTTGGATGTCAGTCCTGTGCACGCTAGGACACACCTAGGTCACATATTGAAGCCTGGTGACACTGTATTAGGGTATGTGGTGAAAATTTAAAAGTTATACTAGCAAATAGGGGTGCCTAAGGAAATTGTCAAACTGTTCTTTTTTATTGTGGATTAAGTGATATTTTTATGATTCACACATCTAGACTGACATGAATAAAAATGCTTTATCACATCATGTATTCAAGATATGTCAATCTATAAGTGTTAGAGTTTCTCCGTTTACTATATAATGAAAAAATAAAAATTTTCTAATATGGCGACGCGTACAGAAAATTTATGATGTTGTAAAGTGTGAATTTAAAAAGAGCACTTCGTCTTTCATAACATCACCCATTTTCATAACTTTCTAGACAATATTAGCAGAAAACTGGCCTATATAATATAATATATCGTATATGCAAGGATTTTGCATTTAAATAATTATGCTGCAGCACATGCATACATATTTTGTTGTCTACGCCGCGCGTTTTGCACGTTTTTTATAATTCTTTCAACCATATCTCCATCCAGCTACAACCTAAGCGACTCCAACGTGAACGACGACAACTTGGACAAGCTGGACCGCAGCCTCATACCGGACGTGTTCCTCGTGAAGAAGCACTACGGCGAGCGGTCGGCGCGGCGGCGCGCGCGCAACTGGAAGCTGAAGCACATGGCCGACGAGCTGCACGACGGCGCGGGCTCCTCGAACGAGTAAGTTTTAATTTTTTATTTTCTTTTTTTTTCTCATTTCTAACCAGCCAGTGTTTGACGTTACGAACGTTTTGTCTGTGGTTTTGGATATGGGGCCGTATTATTTTAATGTCTAGGAACCTTCGCGGCCTATAATCCACATGAGAGTTTGATATTAGCCATTAAGCTAGAATTTGTGTCTCAAATACTGAAGATTGCAAGTGTGGAGAAGGAGAGGGAAATATATACTACATGTTTGTCTTTGCCCTAAAAGGATCATACTTCCTTGTATGATTCCTTAATTTCCTTGAGAATTCGTCTACCTACTGTCTATGTATAGGACATACTTATGTATCCTAATAAATAATAAAAGTAATTTATCTCATTTTAATATTTAGCAACAACGTCAAAGCATTTTATCTGTATACTCTTCTGGTCACCTTACATAACATCGTTCTATCCTACATTCCCGTGTATAGAATCCCTACCGTTTACATGAAATTGGCTAATAGTAAAATCTTGCCATAAGAGAGAAAACAAAAAATATCTTCTCGACCAGCATATTGAATTTTTTTTTTCGTTTGATTTTCGAACGTTTTGCCTATGATTTGGATGCGACTTCATCGATGTGTGATATTGAGATGCTTTTTTTTAACTTCACCTGTATGTTTGTAAGTAGGTATGTATGCTTGCATATAGTGGCCTCCTGGATTTTGACCTACTTAAATGTGCAGATTCAATTCAAACTTTATATTCCAATCAATAATCGGTGACAATGCAATAATTTCATGAGTTTATCACATTATCATAGATTATGATCGCCGGGATTAAATAATTACCTAACACTCTGTATAACAGCAAGTGAGATAATTTAGTTGATTCTACCATTAACGCGTGTTAATTAGTCTATTTTTTACATTATTATTATTTAATTGTTTCATAACTTTCACAGCCAACGTAATGTATAACCGTAAAAACCTTCATAAGAGTCTTATATTCCACATAAAATATTGGAGAAAAACAAATTCAATTAAGCATTGTGAACCAAATCTCTGTTAGATCTCATGACTCGTCATCTAAAAATTAAATTTCGTAGCATTATTGTACAACATGTACATATATTTTTTATCATTTTGAGTTTTTTTTTCTAGTCTAACGTATATCATTATTTATACATTACCATTCCTCAAGCCCAAATACCCATAAATACTTATAAATAAAGCGGTCACAAGCGGGACCTTCATCTTAAATCTAAACAATGAAAACAATCGCATAATTATTTGTTATCAAACCTACTTCCATGTCGATACGCAATCTGGTTTGACGATTGCGAGATAAGATAAACTCCTTAATTATAAAAAATAACCTACCTTAATTATTGCGATTATTAAACGATGTCTGGAAAACTAGGTGATGTACATGACTTTGATCATGACTTTTCGTTACTTTTGGACTTTTAAAATATCAAAATACATTTTTTATGGTAAATCAACATAACATAACAAAACAAAAAATAAAGAAAATTATCAAGGATCTGTTTTACTTTCTACAGGTATATTACAAGAAGAAATACTACTATTGTTTGATTTTCTGATACACAACTTAGATAAATGTTAAATATTATAAAAAATATAACAATTTTATATATGCTTCGCTAAAAATGAATGCTTTAAGATAAATTATAGAATTCTTATTGTGAAATGTTTAAACTTAAGATTCAAACTAAATCTAATTACACGATTGGAGAGATCCCCTCTTCATATGGGGTACATTTTTTTGAATTTGACTGTGTTTTTTGAGTTTCTTACCTAATAACTTTTTACTGGATAAACCGATTTCTATGATTCTTGTTTTTATTTTGAAAGCTGGTGCAACTCGTGTCATTTAAATTTGGTCTAGTTCTAATTTGGTTATATAATATTTTTTCTCTATCCAATAGACACAAGTCTTTTCCTATCCTATTATCAGTCAAGACATTTGAAGATATGATAATGCTTTATGAAGACTTTTAAATCAAATAGAAAAACGCAACGCAATTTTTACTCTACAAAGCCTTATTTGTTTTTTATTCAACAGGGACTACAACGAGTTTTTGGATGATCTTGAAGAGGATCCCACATTCAGGCAAAACATTAACATATTCAAGGATGAAAAGTCAATCCCTATCGATACTGATGACATCGACCCGTCCCTCCCGCGCATCACACTGGCGGAGATGTTGGATGACTTGGTTATAGAAGATGTGGAAATGACAGAAGTCTAAGGCCACGATTTTATTGTTTTCACAATTTTGCAGTAATAAATATGTTATCTGGTTATAGTTTGTTTTATTTTTAGTTTTTAAGGGTTCTAGATAAATTTTAACAAAACTTTTTCCGTACACTCTGAACTAGGTCAAATATTCGTATATTGAAAGAAAATGCCTCTAAGGATGAACCACGTTAAAAAAAAAATGAAAATTCATAGATAAATTTCAAAGAGATTGGGTTCATGAATATCGTACAATCATTTATCAACATTTAAAACATGATGGATTGTGGATAATCGAATAATTTTTGAGCATAATGACAACTACCTGAATAGAGTGTGGGCTATGTCATGCGGCGAACGTGAATGAAGTGCGTTGTGTATTCAACAGAAATTTATATTAAATCGATTTTGAGATCAGAAAGCTTAATCTGTAGTGGGCTGGTATCGATCACTTGAGAATTATCTTGATGAGTGTACCAGAAAGATGTGTGTTTTATAAACGATAATAATATATACATATCGATGGTGGGACCTTGTCGAATCAGTCTTTTATACAGAATAATCCCATTGGTCAATGCGTAGTGTTTTATCAACGATTTTATTCACACATCTTGTGGTATATAAAAATTGTGAGTCTATAACGATCCTTGCTAATTAGTGGCAAATGCTGTCATAATGAAGGTGTTTTTAATCGTATTCATTTATGGTATAAGTGTTTGTGTCGCAACAAAGTATTTATCTTCAGGTATGATATCAAATTAATCCCAGAATTTTGTATAGTATAACATAATGCATATACGTAATTGATATTTGGAATAATGAATCTTAAGCTTAAAAAATATGAATTATCTTTTTTGTTATTTATTAAATTTAATAGCACTTTACGAAAGTGAAGTGAAATTGATTGTTATAAAACATTTCAGAGGATCTACAAAACCTCTTTTTTAAAGCTGGTAAAAATCAATTAAATGAAACGGAGAAAAATTATATTCAAGATTTAGCGCAGATTTTATATTTGCCTCAACAAGATTTGGCAGATGATAGAAGCTTAGAACCTCGATCGGTACGTGAAATTTTGAATAACAGAATATCTTATAATTTCAATCCATTCTGTGGCGGCAAAATTTTGTAAAAATAAGCATTAAGCATCTTATGACTAGGATTGCCATACATGTACCTATTTCACTATGAATATTTACTTGTGTTCATGTTATCAGTAAGTCATGATAACAACTTTGCATATGTAAGGAAATAATTATGATATAAATTCTTTAACAATTTAAAATATTATAGAGATAAATTATATCAATAAATTGAACATGTGTGATATACCTACGCTATAGCCTATAGGTATATTATATAGGCATAATAGAAGTTATATTAGCTCTTCAGGATATTTCTTGACGTTAAATATAGCTGTTGCTATTTTAGTGGAAAGAATATGGCATTAAATTATTTCCATTTTTACAGTTTCGTGCCCAAGGGTAATACGGATCCCTATTGCCTATTAGATACTAAAACTTTTCATCAGTCTGTCTGTCTATCTATCCGCCGTCGTCGTAGTGAACCGTGATAGTTAGTTGAAATTTTCAGAGATGATTTATTTCGGCAACCGCTTTTCCGATTTCTTTTTTTTTTTCATTTACAGCAAATTTATTACCCATGTCGAATTGGGATAGTTTTAATTTAATTATATGGAATGATTAAGATGTAGGAAGAAAGCAGTTATACACTATACAATCCCTTATACATAATTCATACACAATTTTATTCATGCTCGATTACAGACGCTGAACTGTTTATTATGCCGGAGCTTGTTTGCTGCATTATTTGATCTTGTCAATGCCGGAGTATCTGATGAAGATTTAATAGTCTCTGCATCGCAGATTTGCATTGACTTGTCAATTGTATCTCCAAGGGTTTGTCACGGTGCGGTCTTATTAAACGGGGTAAGCATTAACAAAAAGGCAATTTAAACAAATAATGCAAATATTTCATGGAAGAAAAATATTTCAAAACATAGTGCTACCCTACTGATTTCATAAAATTTTTCGCCAGAAAAGACTTGGCTTTATTTTATTTATTGCTGATCATCCGACATAAGCTTACTGTTTTGTAGCCCATAATTACGTATATAATAAGGAACACACCAGAAGCAGAACCGCGCACGTTTTGTGCCTTCTTTCTACAAACAAATACACAATCCAACAATTGCAACTACAATGATGAGAGATACAACTGGGAAGTAGAATTGCCACCTCCTAGTACTGGATCCGTCGTAAGTAAAACAAAAATTACGTTATTTCAATTGAAGACCATATTATTTACAAATAAATAGTATTCAATCAGTAAAAAATAGTCTGCTTTAACACGTGCCACTGTGAATACGTCCTATTTATTTCACAGAGTATCCATATTATAGTATGAATGCTCTGTGAAGTAAATTAAAGTATAGACTTGGTCGAAAATCAGTAGATCTATACGATGTTACGTGAATTGACGTAAGGTTTAAATATTCCTCGGTGTTAATTTAATTTTTAGACTCCAAAGATCGATAATAAACCTCTCACCGTGGCTATCATATCTGATGCGCATATAGACCCGCTGTACGAGCCCTTCGGAGTCGCGGATTGCTCTGATCCAACATGCTGCAGGGCGGGACAAACGCCCAACTCACACAATTACACTTACAACCCAGACACGGACGACCCTATCGTTCTGAACAGCACTTCTGAAGTGAATGGACAAATCGTCCTTGATATAGATGCTGGGAAGAAGTTAAAACAGATTAGAAGCAAGATGAACAGAAATACGCGTAATTCTGCCCCGGCTGGCTACTGGGGTGATTACCGGAATTGCGACTCTCCCATTTGGGCTTATGATGATGTCATAGATAGAATCCATTCTACACATAAGGTAATTATATGTCTACTAAATATTCCCTTTAACAGAATAGATTAAGCCATTCAGTACCAACAAAGATTATATGTTATCGAAAATAGAGATAAATATACCAACTTATATGTATCTTGTTTGTTGATAATCGATCTTATCATTATAAAAGCACCCGACAATAGATAAATACTTACTAGATATACATTATTTTTCAATGGCAGAGATCGATCCTATGTTTAAGTCACGGTTACTAACTACGCAGAGGTAGTTCGTCAAAAACATGACCATACCTTACCGTTACCCTTATATTTAATAGAGTATTACAAAGAGGTGCAGAAACTATCGGCACCAGTAAAGAAAAGGCTTTATTTAATTCAGTTGATGACTCCATATCTTTATCATCAACTGAATTAAATAACTACATAGTCGTAATCACCACAACGCGTCTATGAAATTGTTTAAACTGTGAATGTCGTCTGTGACTGCAAAAACATAAGAAACCTAATAGGATCATTATTTCTCTTTCAGGATATTGACATGATCTATTATTTAGGCGACACAATTGACCATCATGTTTGGGAAACAACTTACGAATTAATCAACGACATGAATCTTTACCTTGTAGAAAAAATAAGAAAAACTTTTGGCGACCACATCCCAGTCTTAGCTACTATTGGCAATCACGAATCTCAACCTACCAACCAGTAATGTATTTAGCTTTGTATAAAAATAGCTAATCGCCTCGCGAAATTATCTAAATTACTATTTCAATGCTTTTTTACTTTCAGAATTTTACTTTTAAGGTAGAGACAACATGGGCTACTGTAAATTTTATGTCACATATGTCTTTGCTTGTCGGCAGATTCGCACCAGAGAGAATAACTGATAAAAACATGAACACCACTTGGTTATATGAAGGTTTGGCTAAAAAATGGGAGATGTATTTGACTGAAGAGGCAAAAGAAACCATGCGTAGACGAGGCGAATACTCTATGGTTGTACGACCGGGCCTGCGGGTGATTTCGATTAATAACAATGTGGCCTACAAATATAATTGGTAATATATGTTTAAATAGACATAAAAAGCAGTTACTTAATTAAGTCGGAAACTAAAGATTGAATTTCCAAGAGACATACAATTAACAGAAGAGAAAAAGGAAATAAATAAAATTATTGTTATTATAAAACAAACGAAAATCACACATAAAACTGTATCAAACTCACACAATCAAAATTACCAACAACTTTAATATCACTACACGACAAAGTCGCTTTCTCTGTCACTCTCCTAGGGACATAGGGACAGAGAAAGCGACGTATGCTTAAATCTTTAAAACTACGCAACGAATTTACATGGATTTTTTTTTAATAGACAGAGTGATGCAAAAGGAAAGTTTATATGTATAATAATATCTATTACTACTCCAGATTAACGCGTGCGAAGCGACGGAAAAAAGCTAGCTTATATTAAAAATTTACAAATAAAAACAACATACTGCTCAGATCGGTAATTGTTGACCAAAGGGGTTGAGTCAGTTAATCAACACATAATTAGTATATACCAAAGTTGCTTTTCCGCCGTCTGTTTGCCTGTTTACTTAGATCTTTAAAACTACGCAATAGATTTTGATGGGGTTTGTTTAATTAGATAGAATGATGAGAGTGATTCAAGAGGAAGGTTCATATGTATATACCATGCATTATTGCATCCGTTCGAAGCTAGGGCAGTTCGTTAGTATTATAATAACAGTCAGGCTCCTGCACAACACTGGGTTTCAGCATCTCCTTGTGACATATGTAGACTTTTTCATGAATTCTATAGCTATATATTATATTTGGTTAAAGTAATACATGTTAATGAAATAACGATTCACAGACCTTGAAACCTGCCAGGACAAGCTAGTCATTCGGTTTCTATTTCAGGTGGTTAGTTTTCGACCCAATGGATGCTAAGCGTCACTTAGACTGGCTTGTAAGTGAGCTGTACAAGGCTGAACAAAATGGTGAAAAAGTGCACATATTGAGTCACATTCCACCTGGCGTGCATGATTTGACATATACTTGGACCCGCGAGTACAATCGCATTATTAATAGGTATGTTTTTTTTTATTATATAGATAGCGAGCGATTCATTAAAAGCGCAATTTAAAAAAAAGAAAGTAAAAAAAGGTTTGTATAATTAAAAGAGCTAGGTTTTGGCAACGCATTTGCCACGATTCCACTATAATTTAGTTTTTAACACGATTCGATGTGATTAATTCTAATACTTACTTTTTTAAATAATCGTAAGATAAATATTTTTCTTAGATTCAAATCAACGATAGCAGCAGAATTCAACGGGCACTTACACTCAGACGAGTTCAGATTGTTTTACGATGAAAACAACAGCCCCGTAGCAGTAGCATGGGGCGGTGGTAGCGCTACCGCATACATAAACTATAATCTTAATTATAAAATCGCTACTTTTGGACCGCAAAATTTCGTATGTATTCACGTTTTTTTAATTATTTATTCACGCTTCCTTTATGGGATATCCGAAGATAAAAAATAAACTTTAATATACTAACATATACATTTTAAATCAAATTAAAAGTGCTATTTTAGTTTTAGAGAAAGTTTGTTCAAAGTTCTGAGAATTTTTCTCCATAGCAACATTTCCCGAATAAACATTTTCATTTCAGGAACCATTGAGCATTAACAGTTACATTTACAACTTAACTGAAGCCAACCTCACTCCAGGAAAACGGCCACACTGGTTCCAACTTTACGATCTAAAGAACACTTATGGTATCCAAGATCTTTCGCCCACAACCTTAAATAACTTGGTACATTCCATGGTCACAGACAAAAAAACATTATTAGATATCTATAACGCTTTTTACTCAAAACTCAGTGATACAAGATGGCCGTATTGTAACGAATACTGTAAAATTGATAATCTGTGCAAAGTTGTTGTTACTGTGTTGTTCGAACGAGAGCGTTGTGAAGAATTAAGAAGACTATTCTTTTCGTAAATGTTTAAATAAAAGCACTTTTCTGTTATAAATTAAATCGTTTTATTTCTAAATCTCAACAGTATATAACTTAATTATTTAACTAATGATCCACTATACTTAACCATGATAGTTGTGGCTTCCATTTTAAATCTTCACTTGGTATTTTGTCTAAGATTACCATCTGAAAAAAAAAACGATTTTTAAGAAAAAGAACTTCATTTCTACACATTAATATTAAAAACAATAATAAGTTGATAATAGATTAAACCTTTTACTAGCAAAGGAATGGTCCAAAGAGATAACTAAAAAAATTCAGTATGAATTCAGAGTAAAATTTAAGAAAAACATATTTTTTCGTTTGCAGCATTACCTTGGAGTTATGCAGAGAAAATTCTCTGAAGCAATAACATCCTATGGTACAATTTTGTCTAAAAACTATGATTAGTTTAGTCATACACTTTTCAACACCTACAGTTTTGTATATATTTTAACATTAAAAATGAATTAATCATAGATATATATAGATTATATTTACGATTTTTTTTGTGCCAATATGTCAATTGATATATATAGTTAACCTTAGCATTTTTTATTCTAACATATATTATTATTGATAAAAAAAATGTACACACTGTTGTAAAAAAATATTGATAGCCTTAAGTCATAATATAGGTTTTTACCTGATGTCGTATAAAATGCACGATTTTTTCAACGTGTTCTGCATTGACATCATGTGACAATGAATAAAACCTCCTCCACACTGCTGCGGCTAACACCTTATCGTCATCTAAACCTTCATCATAACCCACTAGTGCAGCTTGAAATTGCTCTGATAATTCTGTCACTTGTTTCTTGGCTATTATTGGGTTTGCACCCTAAAAAATCAGATATTAATATCATATACATGAAAATAAAGTAAATTCCATGTACAAATTTTTTTTTTCTTATTGCAACTATAAATTTAGTAGACATTATCAGACTTTATATATTAATTTATACTATGACCAATGACCAAAAACAATTTTTTAACAGTCAACACACTACAAACTGCATTTAACAATATATTTATTAACAACCAACTTTTCACATGCAGTGTATCCGACACAGCCAAAAAAATCTCATGGAAAAGATATATTTTTTTTTGAAAAAAATTAGATCAATACATCCCCAGCCTCCTTCCAAATAAAAGCTTTCAATAGGGATGTGCAAGACACATAAATCAAACAAATGCCCTTTTGTATTTATAATATAATTGATATAGTAAGCCTTACCTCTAACAACTTTATCCTATTAGCAACGTCTGACCAGAGTGCTTCTATAATACAGTTCCGCACAAAGTGGCCATCTCCCTTCATATATTTCTTCTTATTTCCAGTAACAGTGACATCTTCTGCCATATAACGAACTAGTATCAACCATACATGCAGTTCAGTAACCATGAACCAAGATGCAAATGTGTCTGGGAGGTCCAACACTTCAAACCATTGTTGATAAGCTATTTTTTCAGGTACACACTCGTATAAGAAATATCCGGTAAGTTTAAGCCGCTGAAATAAAATATGCATATACATTGGCTTAATTTTATTGTTTAAAGAAAAAGGCTAAGTATTTGTAATGGGAAATATAATTTTTAAAAGATGTTTAATGTAGTGAGCATAAATGAATGTAATTTAATTTGTTTTTTCTTTTGAATATAAGGCTGTGGATACACCTTAAAATGTGTTTTGACACATTTTATTAATTGTACATTGCAAAAAGTAATATCTTTTATATATCAATAAGAAGGTTCCTATGCCAAAATCTAACAAGGGGTGTATGTTAATAAAATCTTTAAAAAATGTAGACTAATGTATAATTGTAATCGAAATTACTAAAGTGAGTAAAAATAATAATATCTATTAATAGATCTTTCTGAATTTTTAAAAAGAACATTTACAGCTCTGTCTTGATCCATCCATCCCACCGCCTTCATAAATTTCTTAATGTAACTTTCATTAACAGCTACGGTACTTTGTACTCTTCGATTCAAAACTTCACAGCATGGAATAATATTGGAAGGTCTTGCATAATCAACATAACCTTTTATAGTGTACTGCCGAAGAATCTAAAAGAACAGTTTTTTGAATACATCTTTGTACTACAGTTTCTCTGAATACATTAAACCATAAAATAGACTTAATTTCATAGAAAAACAAAACAAGGGAACCTATAAAAATATATAGGTAACTTACAGGAGAAAACAATCGCCGTCTTATCATTCTGATTCAAATTTTATTACTGCGTATAAAATAATGATGTTGATTTGAATATTTATATCAACATAGTCATATTTATTAAAATTCCTGTAGTTAGAACTTGGAATTATAAATTATTGCCTCCATGAAACGTAGTCTCATTCGTTTTATTCGTTCCGTTTTGCACATTCAACTTATCAGGTTAGTGTTATTTTATTTGACAGATAACGTAATGTGACTTGTGACACATTAGTATTCTTTTGACTTTTCTCTGTGCATAAACAAATTGCCACCCAGCAAAAGAATTGAATTGAAATTTGACTTTTCTTATAACAATTAAAAACACAATTGTTGTAAAGATAGTATGTATGGATTTGAATATTAATTCATTGTAAAATTAGGGAAATAAGGCATATATTACATAAATTTCTAATAATGAATATACTTCAGTAATGTTACCTACCGTCTAGTATAGTATTATGATCTGTACGACCGTCTTAACTTGTTTTTCATATGCGTTTTCCCAAGCGTCAGCGGCCGGCGAGTGCCAGAATCAAATTTGAAAATTGAGATGTTTTCCAGCCAAGCAATGGAACAAAATAAACCCTAAATTCTTTGTTAATTTTTAATGGTAGTCTTCTCTGTGGATTATGCCATTATGCCGGTACTAGACTCTCGCCTGACGCTCCCTAGAGTCTCTTGGCACGAGTCTTGATCAGTAGAGGATGCAGGAGTGCTAGCCATCCACACTCGACTATTTATTTAGTTACCTGCTACGCCGTTGATTCTCTCTACTCACCACTTCGCGTCATTTATTTCGCGCCCGAAAAACCTATACAAACCGGAGCGACAGTGAAACGAAGCGAGGTCTTACCTCAAGGGAATATGAGCGCACCGTCCTTATTCTCACACTGGTGTTCCCTCGTGTAGCCTCTGAAGTGTCTGGATGGGACATTACAATAAGATGTGTTGCCATCCTTTACTAAACTTATGGTATCCGTAGCGACTAGCGAAAAGTGGTAACATTATACGTATCTGACTTGCCGCAGATATCGTATCGTAGGTATAGGTTATTACATAATTTTACTTTTCGACAAATCCTTACCTAGCCCGTGCATATCATTTATTAAAATTAAAATTAAAATGTTAGGGGCTGTAGGAAGAGTGGGTAGCAGCCTTCTGGCTGCAAAATCTGTTGCAGAATGTGGAAAAATCGTGTCCGTTTCTGCAGGAAACAGAAATTATGCTGCCAAAGCTGCAGGCAAAGGGCAAGGTAAGGTAGTTGCAGTCATCGGTGCCGTCGTCGACGTTCAGTTCGAAGACAATCTACCACCCATCCTAAATGCCTTGGAAGTACAAAACCGATCCCCAAGGCTCGTTCTTGAGGTGGCGCAACATTTAGGAGAGAACACCGTCCGCACCATCGCCATGGACGGTACCGAAGGTTTGGTCCGCGGTCAGCCCGTGCTCGACTCTG
>NW_024045132.1:2665205-2667957 GCF_012273895.1 Zerene cesonia | reverse complement strand
CGTAGCTAAAGCTCACGGTGGTTACTCAGTATTCGCCGGAGTGGGTGAGCGCACCCGTGAGGGTAACGATTTGTATCATGAGATGATTGAGTCCGGTGTAATCTCTCTGAAGGACAAGACATCCAAGGTAGCTCTTGTGTACGGACAGATGAATGAGCCTCCCGGCGCCCGTGCCCGTGTTGCTCTGACTGGTTTGACTGTGGCTGAGTACTTCAGAGACCAGGAGGGTCAGGATGTGCTGCTTTTCATTGATAACATTTTCCGTTTCACTCAGGCTGGTTCAGAGGTATCTGCCTTGTTGGGTCGTATTCCCTCTGCTGTGGGTTACCAACCCACTTTGGCCACTGACATGGGTACTATGCAGGAACGCATCACCACCACCAAGAAGGGCTCCATCACATCAGTGCAGGCTATCTATGTACCTGCCGATGACTTGACTGACCCCGCCCCAGCCACAACCTTTGCTCACTTGGACGCCACCACTGTGCTGTCCCGTGCTATTGCTGAGCTGGGTATTTACCCTGCTGTGGACCCCCTCGACTCGACCTCTCGTATTATGGACCCCAACATCATTGGTGCTGAGCACTACAATGTTGCACGTGGCGTTCAGAAGATTCTGCAGGACTACAAGTCCCTCCAGGATATCATTGCTATCTTGGGTATGGATGAGTTATCTGAGGAAGACAAACTGACTGTTGCACGTGCACGTAAAATCCAGAGATTCTTGTCCCAACCTTTCCAAGTTGCTGAAGTATTCACAGGTCATGCTGGTAAATTGGTACCCCTTGAGGAGACCATCAAAGGTTTCTCAAAGATCTTGCAAGGAGAATATGACCACCTTCCTGAGGTTGCCTTCTACATGGTTGGACCTATTGAAGAAGTAGTTGCTAAGGCCGAAACACTTGCAAAGAATGCATAATTGTCATACAGTGAAGAATGAAAGTGTAATCTTATTTCAAAATAAATATCTATAGCTAAAGCAATCTTTTCATTGCCCAACTCCTTAAATGCATCATAAAAATCTTATGATACCATGAAACAGTAGTATAACACTAAGGTAGAATTCTTTAACATTGATTTCAATTGTCATGAAAAACTAATAAACTGAACAAATTTTCTAACCCTACTTTATTGTTATGTAAACATATTGGTTATACTTTTTCCTGTATCATGACTTGGAGATAAGTATGAAGATAGGTACCTATTTAGTTCGTAAATAATGTGATTTATACATAAAATTATCAGATGATCAACTGTCAATTGATCTGTGATTGTGCATAAATTAATGCATAATGTTATGCAAGATCATCTGACTGAATATTATTATTACCTACTCATTTATCTCTGTATATATGTATGTATATATCTAAAATTCTCGTGTCACTGTAAGTTACCATACTTCTCCGAAACGACTGGACTGATTTTAATGAAATTTTAGGTGCGTGCGTGAGAAACGGCGAACATCTATTTTTCATACCGCATAATGATAAAAGTAAGGCATACCAACGTTTGCCGGGCCAGCATTATAGATATTTCAATATTTAAATATTAATCTACAAGCAATGTGTATAGTGATTTATTTGCATACATAATAAACATAATAATAAAGAATTGACTGAAGCAGGCTATCTATGCAGATGTGGGTATTTAAGTAGGGTTCAATTCGAAATCGAAGTTGTGTTTCTAAAGCAACTTTCTTTTGTGTACATACATACGTAGCTTTCATTTTCATTCATTCATAGGATCAAAATGAGAACAAGACAACACTATAATTGTTATATATCATTTAATTGGAATAGCTAACTAACATAACCTGTACATGTTCTTAATTAAAATAATAATACATTAACATATTTCATTCAGCTTTGGACTGCTACATCTGTATCAGTCACAGGCACCGAGATTTCAGTGGAAAAAGTTTCAGATTGAGCTCTATCGCTATTATTATTCGAAACCTCTTGTTTATCACTTTCATTGTATTTTTCTTCACTTATTTTACTATCACAATTTTCTGCTTTTTCTTTTTCACTGTCTGCCACTTTAGCGTCTGAACTACTTTCGTTATTATTGTTACTACCTTTAACTGCTCTTGCACATTCAACTTTGGGTACTTTCACTACAACAACTTGATCTGGCTTTTTCTCATCATTGGATATGTTCACGGGTTCTTTTAACTTTATCGTTTGAAACTTCAACGGTGCATTTATAGTTTGAGCGCCATCTTTCCTATTCAAAGGCTTGATGACGAGAATTTTTGTCTTCATACCGGCCTTGCTAAAGTCGGTAATATTCTTTTTAATAAGGGGATTTTTCATAAGGTCTAAGCTTTGTTTACGAAATTTTATAGGAACTAAATTTAAATTTGATTTGGTTTTATCTTGGGAACTAGATTCAGTGGTTGGGCTCGCAGTGGTTTGGCTCGCAGGATTTTCATCGTTAACTTCTTTTGTATCTTTAGTTTCGGTAATTACTTTATTGCTATCTTTTATGTTTTCATTTGTTTCTGTTACAGGAGGACTTTGTGATTTACCATCTTCTATAACTGGTTGTACTACAGATTCGTTCGCGTCGGGAACTTTTGTACTTTTAGTTGTATTATCTTTATTTTCTGGTGGTTCTTTTAGAAGGGAAGTTTTATCTATGCGACTGATTTTTGGCAACATGGGTCTAACAAATATATTAGATATCCTTTGTTCTTTAGTTGATGTGAAAATTGTAAAATTAGTAGTTTTCATATGAGCCCTACCCCCAT
>NW_024045132.1:2654124-2664205 GCF_012273895.1 Zerene cesonia | reverse complement strand
TTTTCTTTTTATTTGAAACTGCTTTAACATTAGAGACCGATATCGAATCCCTGTAACCTTGGGCTTCCATTTTCAGTAGATTTGATAAATCATATTCGAAATCCTCATTTTTGGGTCTCGTTCGTTTCCTGACTGGTCTTCTAGGTGCAACTGATGTCATATCATCGAGTCTGAGACGTTTGCTAGTTTTCTCCTCAGAGTCATCTATATCAGACGAGTTTTCATCAAATATCTTTGAATTTGAAGATGAATCGTTTTCCAATTGTATGACGTCTTTTTGAGGTGAATCTTCGCCATCCTTGCTATCTCCATCTGCTTCATCTGCAATAAACAAAATATTTTCATTATCATTATCCTATTTAACCTTTAAGATTTTTATACTGCAATGTTAAGATTTCAATGTGCAATAGTTAAAAATTTAATCAATCTTTGCTAAAATGAATCGAAATCATTTCTTCCATTTAAGATTCAGTATTTATATTATTACTAAGGGTATAGGGAACAAATAAAAAAATAATAAAGGATCATACCATTAGGGACTTCTCTCTTTTTCCTTGTACTGCTTCTATATGGATTTGATTTTCTCTTTCTACTTCCCGTTTCGATTCTTGTACTACTAGATGAACTGTCATCGGACAATCTGCTAGAGTCACTTGAACACCTACTTGGTCGTCTAGAGTCAGGACTAGTTTCATTAGCTTCACTTGTTTCATCAGTTACATCAGAAAGCATTGTCGCTTCAACACCATCAATCGCTTTAACTGTACTAAAATAGAAATCAGAATCACCCTTTAGTTTGTGAACTATCTTTACATGCTCCGGAACTTTCTCGAATTCATAATGCTTGAAATTACACAGTTTGCATGCATAACGCAACCATTTAAAGTGACCTGCAACGTGATTGTATAGTTCGTTCGCTTGCTTACATTTGAATTCACATTTTTTACATGACAATTGGTCTATGTCAACATCATGTAGCACTTTTCTTTTCAGTGCATTAAAATTGCTTTTCTCTGCTTGGTGAGAAAACCTTAGCTTATGCATAGGTTTGAAAGAGTCTACATTAAAACTAGGTTTAGGCGGATCTTCAGTAATTTGTTCTATAGGCTCGCTATCAACAACTTCTTGATTACCAGTTACTCCAACAATACTCATAATAGCTTCCGTCAAAGTGTTTTCATTTTGAACTTCTTTTTTCTCCTTTTGTACTTGCGGTTTCGATGGTGATGGTGCCTCTTCGGTAGTATTCTTTTCTGCAAAAATTAGCAAAAAAAAATATCTCAATCATGCTCTCAATATTTTATTACAATTTCAAGACTCTAATTTTTTAAAGATCATCAGGCAATCCGCTACAAGAGGCTGTACAAGCAACTTATAAAATATTCAATTTGTGTTTGTGCCATACGCATAGCGTTCACTTAAAGGCGTGTCTAACCCGTGAGTAGAGACGGCCCCGAGTGGATTGGATGTTAATTAGCTCGGCGCGTTGCTAAGGCAAGAACAGGCGTGCTCACCTTTAGGCAGCTGTGGACGGTAGCAGTTATCTATCTAGATGCGTTCGGCGCATTGCTATGGCAACACGTGGCGTGATCACCTTCCGGCGGCGGCAGCCCCTAACGGTTGTATACCTAGATGCACTCGGCGCGTTGCTATGACAACACGAGGCGTTACCTTTGGGCGGCGGCCCCTTGTGGTAGTCCTTGCGGATCTGTATCTCGATGCGCTTGGCGTCGTGCGGGCGGCGCGCGGCGGCGAGCGCGCGCACGCGCGGCTGGCACGTGTTGGTGTGCGCCGCGAGCGCCGCGCGCCGCTCGAACGTGCGCCCGCACCCGCCGCACCGCGGCAACTCGCCGTCCCCCTCCATGTTGTCCATCCATGCCTGATGCATATACATTTATTTGTTACTTTTTGCACGTGGGAGATACATAATATCGTAACAGGTCAACTTAATCTGATAGAGGTACATTTCAAATATCTAATCTTAATTGACACACAGTATGAAATAATATACATGATAGAAATTATTTAATTCGAAATCTTAAACGAAATCATACTTACATGATAACATTACATGTGTATAGTTGAAAATTTTTATTACCATGTTTAATTTCATTCACAAATCCTCATATTTCCTTGCCAAACTCATAAATATAAGAATGTCACTACAAAATCAGTCAAATCTTGTATGAGATTCGCCGAAACACGCATACAGACACAGTAGATTAATTACCTGATTTTCTTGATCTATTCTCTCCTCTTCAGTAATTTTCTGTGCTGTAGCAATTTTCATACTAGACTTGCGCTTTTCATAAAACGCCGGTGGGTTGTTCATACGGAAGGCTTTTGATTGAATTGTTTCACGCAATCTTCGAATCTGCGCTGCAGTTTTTCTAAAGAGTAAAAAAGTCATTATGGTAGCCATAATTTATTTTTTATTAATTTACAATCAATCGCTAAACCATAAGAATTTTTTTTTTAATTATAATGGCGTTTCCGGAGAATTTGTGTATCAGTTGACGTCGGGTTGGTCTGTAAAAAGATTAAAGACAGCGCATGTGTTCCCTAACAAAAGGAGGGTAATGATACCCATTTAAATTAAAGTACTTACTTTAACTTGAACCTAAGGTAAAAGTAAGTGTTATATCTTCATAACATTTTAAAGAAAATTCCCAATTGGTGTTACATGTTGTACAAAATGAAATGCAAGTTTTCATTCTATTTCAAAACAAGACATAATAATATGTTTCCGACATACCTATGAACTTTGAATAGATGCCTGTAAACACTCCACGATGTTGAAAATATTTCGAGACAGTCTGGACACGGATACACGAGGCGACTTTCCAAATGTTTCGTTTTTATGTGAGACTTTAAGGTCTTTTGTGTTGAGAATTGAAGTTCACCTGAAAATTATTATTAATATGAGTATGAGTAAATCAATCTACAAATATGTAAATATAAAGGACAAAGAAATACTTTATCAAAGATATGAATTAAGTACTATTTATATCTAGCTAATATTAAAAACGTGAAAGTATATAAGTATGGGTGGATTTATGGATGTTTGTTACTCTTTCACGCAAATAGCTTATTACATCTGTACAAAATTTGGTACAGACATTAGTTTGGCTTAGCACATAGACCACTTTAAACCCGAGTACCATGCAAGTGACGCCACGGGATACAGCTAGTTTTAAGTATGAGTATATAAAACTAGCTGTATCCCGTGTTCTTATAGATACTTCTTACATGATTATTACAAATTGATATTCTTAGAGTACCATATATAATTATGGTTTTTAAGTAATTGTGCGCGGTACTGTAAAAAACAATATCTTTTTTTTTGTTTGTACTCACATATTTTACACTTGAGATTATCCAAACAATCATTTTCTTCATCGTCACTTATTTGAATGACACCCTCATTTTCCGAATCCACATTACTCTCAATTTTAAATTTACCATCACTTTGTAGAACTGCATTTTGTCGTGATAGTATTGTATCCAATTCATTTACCTGAAATGAAATAAGAAAATTCACATCCATTTATTCTAATAACAAAGAACTTGTATTTCAACAATGACTAATAAAAAATAAATTTAATATTTTTAAAGTAGACAGACTTTTGAAGTTAGTGTAAATAAAAAGATACTATCAATAAGCATTGTTGTAACACAAATTGAAGACAAAGGTTAAACTCAATTAAGGATTCAAATAGAATCATTTTCTTACGTTAATAACTCAGCCAAATATACGTCAGATTTGCGCTCCAACGCTTCTGTACAATTTTTTATGTATTTAAACAGTTAAATACACCATTTTTAATTAGTTATATAACAACTAATTTACAGTTATCATATAATTTCCAAATGAACAATAATTCTTGCAAAAAAAAACATTCAGTTTTTGACTTAATGTAACATACTTTAATTACATTGTTATATCTTCTTTTTTTCTTTACATTGCTAATTATGCTCAACTATTCAAAAATGGCTGAACAAATTATGATGAAATTTCTAAAAATAAATGACTCAGGGTAAACTCCTACCAATCATTATTATTTAACAATGTTTTACTATTGTAAATATTAATGAGAATGCCTGCTATTGAATAAAATGAAATACCTGTGTTCGCATATCGTCAACATTGGAAGAATCATTGTATTTAATATTTTGATAAACAGCAACAGACGTTTTAGGAATTTTCTGCAAAATAACTTCTTGTTCCTTCAATTGATCCTCTTGAATACCTCTAGATGTGACAATCTTTTCAATTACTGTAGTTAAATCTTTTGTCATGGGTATTGCATCATTTTCTTCAATATTTTCATTGGGTTCTTGTGACTTGTCTTTTAGAAACTCCAAATAATTCTCCTCAAACTTCTTTATTTTCAATAATTCATTGGCCTATAAAATGCAATATGATTATTTGTGATGCATATTTTCATTGGAGTTGTTTGGCAGAGATAGCTGCTCACAAAAAGTCAACTTAGTACATTTTCTTGTATTTTTTTTGCGTAATTTTTTTATCATTATACATTCTTACACTACTATCTTACTTTTAGAAAAATGTTTTTAATAAATAAGAAAATTAATGAATACTCCTTAAACAAAGTCTAGTACAGTCAACGAAAGATAATGAAATGTTGTAGATACTTACAACAAAAAATAGATAAAAAATATAAAAAAAAATCTTGTATCACTAGAAAACAAAGACCTCGTTACTACTCATATGTATTACTTCCCACCATAACCATATATTAAGATAACAATAATTCAATGTTATTGATCAACATACAATTTAACTATAGCTTCACTAATTTCTGTCCATGCAAAATTTTAACTATAACATCCACATTACGTACCGTTGAGTTGACACTTGTGAAATGACTATGCACAGTACAGTTGAACTTTTCCTTACAATAAATCCTTTTGTGTGAAATGAAATTCATCAAACTTCTAAATAAATTCCTGCAAACCTTGCATTCATATAGCAAATCACACTCATTTGTCAGTAGTTCTTTAAGCTGAAAATTAAAACAATAAAAATTTAAACATTACTAAAAAGTAAGTTAATTATAAGTAACACTTAAGTTTGTGTATAATATTTAAGTTGTACTTTCACTAAATTCATTAAATAAACTACCAATAGTATACAATGAGTCATACTTGATTAGAAAAGCATGGTTCTTAAACATATATATACAATACATATACGAAAATATAATTTTGACTAAGGCATCTGTTTGTGAAATATCAAAAATAAAACATTCAAAAAGATTAAAAAATTCAAAACTTATCTTACCTCCTCTGTGGCTAAATCAAACACTTTTCTTGCTTGGGCAAACCCTGTTACACTTGTAGGTATAGGCTTTCTAAGCAAACTATAATCAAGATCTTCCGAGTCTTCATTATTTTGTGTAACATTTTTATTTAATTTGCTCTTGTCTTCTTTTCCTTTCGTCTTAGCATTTACTCTATTACCAGCCATATTTACATCTATTGACGAATTTACATTGTAATTAGTTTAACTTAAAAAGTGCGCAAAATGCAGGTTCACTAAATATTAATTTTCGTATTATTCTCTTATTGTATTGTTTAAATATAAATTCATAAGTCATTTATAACCATGAACCTCTTAATAGCTACGACATCGCATACCGTCTAACTACCAAAACGACATTGTCGGTGGCACATTGTTATCTAATATCAAATATAATTCAAATAACGTATAAAACTGTATAAACACACCGCATTTAACATTGATAAATTAATTTAGTAATAATGTTCGGTAACATAAGCATGGGTTTTTAGCTGAATAGATACTGAATATCTTTCTATTAGCCTGTCAGTCTCTCCCTCAAATATCATGAAAAACATTGGTTGTTATAACGTTAAATTTTATTTTATTTATAGATTTTACTGTATAGAATCCTATTAAATCAATTTAATATGCGTACTTACACCAAGTTCCTTGAAATCGCAAACATGAAATTGGCTATCTTCGACCACTGCGCCTCCATCACACCTCCATAACTAACAAATGAATATATAGGTACATACACGATTGTCCTCGGATTTTGCAATTTTGTATTCTATGCTTACCAACCAGCCACAAAATCATGCAATATATAAGTTATCTGTGATGCACTATTTTTAAATGAATATACAACAACTTATAAAATTATGAGAATAAAGATTTAAGCTATTTAATGTAATATCAACTGTTTTTAAAATGTAAAGCTTTATTGCTTTTTTGAACGATTTTTTATATACCGGAAGTAAATAATGAAATCCATCTGAATTGAATAATAACGCCATGAATGAGGTCCCGTAGACTCGGTGTTGTAAGTGCCTAAAATAATGTTGCTAGTATTATTTAATACAAATAATGTTGGGACGAAAGAGATAGTGCCATTGCGAATATGCTGTCCGCTTTTTAGATGAAAAGGGTAAAAAGTAAAAAGGTAAAGGATTGATGACTGGTAAGAAGGAATGAACAGGGATAGGTCAGGAAAAGGAAATAGGCCTCTAACTCTTCCACTCACAGCATGAAACACAACTGTGTTTTGAAATGTTGAAAGCATGCTACTTCATGCTTTCAAATTACTCGCAGTAGCATGTTACATACTTCCCCGGTGTAAGCTGGCCCAATTCGTACCCAACCGTGCTCGACTTTGCGATGATTTTTAACTCAAACCATAACATTCCTCCTTTTTAAAATTCCATGCCGTAGATAGAAAATACTTTCTGTCTACGAACTTTAAATATTACTCAATTTTAATGTATGATATAAACTTTATTTAATTGCAAAACCTAGTTATAATTTGTAAGTTGAGTTTCTACAAGTATACTGCGTAATTTTCTTTACTGGGAATTTTTAAGGACAGTTCATAATAATTAGAAGCCGGCGCTGTCAACGTCAGAATTTGAGATTTTCCTTGACAGATTACCGTCTAACGATTATCGTCGATTTTTAAGAATTACTGTATTTGTATGTGAATATATATTGTTTTCGATGAATTGGAATTTACAGCCTAAAATTTAAATCCTTTCAAACACAACTATTGAACAAATTATTATCAATAGTGATCCAAAACAATAAATCGTCACAAAGTGTCATTTTTTGGATTTGCTGAATATTATTATTTGATTCATTGCTTACTCTTTGATCAACAACATAAATCAAAAAATCCACAAACATGTCTTCAGGCGAAATGCAAACCGCAGATTATCAACAGAGGCGATGGCATAATATCAGAAAAGTTTTGGAGCGATCAGGCCCTTTTTGCCATCCAGACTTTGAAGCTTCCGCTGAGATACTTGATTTCATAATGAATTCTTGCAAAGTTCTTATAGTTGGAGCAGGCGGCCTCGGCTGCGAGCTACTGAAGGACCTGGCTTTAATGGGTTTCAAGAAGATACACATTGTAGATATGGATACAATAGAATTGTCCAATTTGAATCGACAATTTTTATTTCGAAAAAATGATATAGGTTTATCAAAAGCAAAATGTGCTGTTGATTTTGTGAATAGAAGGTATATTGAATCAATATAAATCCATGTTTATAGAACACCTAACATTCATAAATTTTCACATAAATTTTTTAAGCTTCTCATATTAATTTTATTTTAGGGTTCCTGGCTGTGAAGCTGTAGCCCACCACTGTCCAATACAAGATTTGGATGACTGTTTCTATCGCCAGTTTCACATTGTTGTGTGCGGACTTGACTCCATTGTGGCTAGGCGGTGGTTAAATGGCATGCTTATGTCATTGCTGCAGTATAATGATGACAGTAAGTAATTTTTTTTTCTAATTCAACTCATAAATATATTTTTTTTATGTGAACAGTATTATTTATATTAATTTATATTTATAACATGTTACATGTTTGTATATTATCATAAAATTGCATGAACATAAGTAATATATTACAATATTATTTTATTGAAGCATTAAACATTTTAAAAAGTAAATTTTCATATCCATACAGTTTGCGAGATGAATTTTATATTACGTTCTCAATACCTACAAATAAAATGTAAAATATTTTTAAATGTATTTTAGGAAGTTTAGACCAAAGCAGCATAATTCCCTTAGTGGATGGTGGCACAGAAGGGTTTAAAGGTAATGCAAGAGTGATCTTACCTGGAATGAGTGCATGTATTGAATGCACTCTCGACTTATATCCACCCCAGAAGACATTTCCATTGTGTACAATAGCAAATACCCCGAGGTGAGGTTTGAAAATATTATGTTCTAGAAATGCAATAAAGTTTCTTAATTGTAATCAACACAAATTTTATAATTTCAGTCAAACCACAATCAAATCATAGAATCTTAACTGACTTACTTGGTTATTTTATACATTTTACAAAATGGTTTTGTACAGTTTTTAAGACTGTAAATCAACTGAATTATCATATGCTTTTGTATTTATAATATTAGTGAATTTAAGGTTATTCAAAACTGGAGACAGCTTTATTTTTTTTTTCAAGTCACTCAAAATTTAAGTTATAATTTTTTTTAGGTTGCCAGAACATTGCATAGAATATGTAAAGGTAATACAGTGGGCTAAGGAAAATCCGTGGGGAGGTTCTACTGCCCTTGACGGTGATGACCCACAGCATGTGGCGTGGGTGTATGAGAAAGCTCAAGAGAGAGCAATGAAGTATGGAATCTCTAATGTTACATACAGATTAACACAGGGTGTCTTGAAGAACATTATACCAGCGGTAGCAAGCACTAATGCAGCTATCGCGGCAGCTTGTGCTACTGAGGTCATTATATTATTTCATATTTGCTTACTATTATAGAATATATCGAGTCTGAATATCAATTGTTCTTAATTAATTACTATCTCGACACTCAACTCAAATTAAATGTTTAGAAATTAAAGACTTTTAAATGCGATTTATTCATTATATTTTCATTCAGTCTCCCCATGACCACGCTCGCTGTAAAGTGTTCAAAACATCGGGTTAATAATTTAATGAATAAATCGCGTTTAAAATCTGTTTAAAAGTCTTTCATTTCTAAATGTATAATACTCGCGTAGAATCAACTTAAATGGTTTAATTTATTGGACCCTTATAAATGCATTAAATATTTAAACAATTTTACATTTTGTTGTGCATTTTTTCGATAGGTATTTAAGTTAGCGTCATCCTGTTGTGCGAATATGAACAATTATATGGTTCTTAATATGTCTGATGGTGTCTATACTTACACATTTAATGCTGAAAAACGCACAGACTGTGTCGCATGCAGTAACACAACACGAGTGATAGAAATTGAACCAGATGCAACTTTACAAGCGATTTATGACAAATTATGTGAAGACAATGCCTTCTTGATGAAGAGCCCAGGTTTGTTTCAAAACCGTTTTTTAGTTAAGCTGGTGTGAAGACTATAAATTTATAAGAAATATATATATATATATATATATATATATATATATATATATATATATATAAAGTATTTCTTTTTGCTCTATAGATTATAATAATAACTCTACTTTTTTCTGTCGATACGAATGACTTTGCAATTACAACTTTTTTTTTTCACTTCATTTTAAGTATGAAGAAATAGCATTTTAATTTATTTGAATTATAATACTAATAATAAAGTCTTTATTTTGGAGTAACAAGACCCAATATCAGTTTTTAAAACAATTATACAAAAATTATTACGCAAATTTATGGTTTGTTATAATTCTAAATATGGAAATATTAATGTAATTGAATTTGTTTTTAGGTATTACCACAATTATTAACGGTCGCAACAAGACACTATACATATCTTCAATAAAAAGCATTGAAGAGAAGACAAGAGATAATTTAAAAAAGAAAATTACAGAATTAGGACTTTATAATGGTGCAGACATTTTAGTGGCAGATGTCACCACCCCTAACACATTAACAATAAAGTTGAAATTTTCAGAAAGCAATAATGATGTTGATATGTCGCGTTGAAAAGCAATAAAGTAACCAAATGCTTATTGTTTTATCAATAATAATAGTTGAAATAAATGTGCTTCAAATAATACTGTTTTAATTTTTCGCTGTTTTATTTTCGT
>NW_024045132.1:2651001-2654083 GCF_012273895.1 Zerene cesonia | reverse complement strand
GGGGGGTGAGTCTCAGCAAACATGACGTAATTTTTTTTTTTCCCGCTAGAAGCATGAATATTTTACGAGGAAAAAAACGATATTAAGTCAAAAATACAAATCCAGCCATATAAACGGCAATAAACTTTATAGTAAATGATTTGAACCCCCGCCTTTGAATGTACTTTTCAAATTAAATGCAAATGCAATAAATTACATATACGTTTCTTAGTGTATTTTATGGAATAACAAAAAAGAAAATAACTCAATACGAGTATAGGAACAAATGTTCTTTGGATATATTTTTTCAAATGGTAGGTAAAAACGAATCAATAAGTTTCAATATATACTGCTTAAAAAATTACGTAGGACATTGATTTAAACCCCAAAGAAAGTTTGAGAATGCGTTCACACGAATATAGTTGAAACGTCTAATTGATGCAAAATATGAATTAACACGAACTTTCGTGCCGTTTGCGCAACTTATGTAATTGCAAACATATTTTTGCAAAGCAAACTATGTGTGCATTATTGGGACGCGTTTAAAAAAATATATCCTGCAGGCTCGTCTACACTCAAAGGGTAATATAGGTACTACCTTTCAGTCACAGCCAAATATTTTAACAGTATTTCGAGTAAAACTTGCGTAGAAACATTTATAAAACTGTCATGTGGGTTTGCATATACTTGCGAATGTGAAGTACTGGTACTACTTTTCAATTACTTTTAAGCGAAAATATGTAAATCGTTGATGTTAACATCAATAATATTCAGTATCATTTTTATATGAAAATCATTTGTTTATTTCATCGATGTAAGATTTGAACCGATTTTATAATATGACAGCTAAGACAAAAAACACTTACAACACTACGAGTTGTTTTGAAGTTTAGATCTGACGTGGTACTGGTGCTTGTCTACTTGCTGTCGTTTACTACAAAATATCTTTTGAAAGCCAATATTCATATGATAACCAATAATTATAAATAAAATACCTTTTGGATCTTAAATATCAATATCGCAAAAATGTTGGACAGTTTATTTGACGATGTGAAGCGCATGAACAAGCGCCAGGTAATTTATATCGATTAAAAATGTAAAAATAAGATGACGTGACTGACACACCGGCCGATTTAACTATTTTCTTTATTATTTTCAGTTCATTTACCAAGTACTTAGTTTTGGTATGATAGTATCGTCGGCCTTAATGATATGGAAAGGTTTAATGGTTGTAACCGGCAGTGAGAGTCCGATCGTGGTTGTGTTGTCTGGCAGTATGGAGCCAGCCTTTCACAGAGGAGATCTCTTATTCCTCACCAATTACCCCGAAGAACCCGTGCGTGTTGGGGAAATTGTAGTGTTCAAAGTTGAGGGCCGTGATATTCCAATTGTTCACAGGGTTCTGAAGCTACATGAGAAGTAAGATAATATTTCAGATTATTTACATCCATCTTATAAACGAAATAATGACGACAGCAATTAATTTTAAATATGATATGTAAATTATGTTGCTTTTAATGTTGTTTTAAATGTTATAGTAATCATAATTATTTCAAATGATGAAGGAAGTACAATTTATAACCTAAATATGAAATATAGCATATTTCTGACCGCGAGTTTGCCTGCATTAAATGAGAGATATCCCTGGGGTTTCACCTCTGTGTTGGATTTACATCACATTAACCATATTAGAAGAGATTGGTATTAAAATTCATATGTGATTGTTAATTGTGTTTTTAACAATATGAGGTTTTGAAACAGATAATACATTTCACTAAAGTTTACAAAATTTATGCCAATTTAACTTGTAACAGGTTTGGCATTAGAAGTAAATAGTTAAAAATATATTCTATTCATATCTCAAAGCCACCAATGGTCAAGCACAATAACCTTACATTTGTATAGTAGGTATTTCATTTATTCACAATGCTCTCTAAAGATTTCCACACTGTTTCTATGTGTGATGCTATCTGTGATAGCTACATTCATACTTGCAAAAATTACTTTGTAATGGTCGAAGTGGAACTAGAAATTTGATTTTTTCTAAGTTCAAACTTTCTAGCCTATAACATTACACCAAATGCACATCTTAGTATCTACTATATACAGATAGATAATTCATGCCAATTATTATTATAATTATATTGAAGCAATGTTAAAAATTTGGGACTGTTTATTTATTGTAAATCCTCAAATACACACCACTACTTAGAGTATTAACTCTAAGTAGTTACACTAATTACTATGTATAATTTTTTAGATACTTCATAATTTTGATTTACTATTAAATTTAATTAGAGCAGAAGTACTTATTACCACATATGTTGTTTCAGAAATAATGGTACTGTGAAGTTTTTAACTAAAGGAGATAACAATAGTGTGGATGATAGAGGGTTGTATGCACAAGGGCAGCTCTGGCTCACTAAGAAAGACGTAGTGGGTCGAGCTAGAGGTTTCCTGCCTTATGTCGGAATGGTCACAATATATATGAATGAATATCCTAAGTTTAAGGTATATTTTATCTGTATATATAATATAGTAACTGAATCAAATTAAAACACAGTGCATGTCATTCAGGAATATTTTAACTTTCTATAAAGGAAGGAATTTTCATAATTATTTTGCCAGTTTCTGAGATATAAAGATCAAAGTTTTCATGGTTAGCGGTAACAAAAACACACTAGGCTACCTCTACTTTATAACTCAAGAATCTGCTTAGCTGGGATGTTTTGTTTAATGTTATGTTTGTTTGATTTGTCTCAATTCTAAATAGCAAAATTAAAACATTGGAACAGTTGAGGAAAAATAATGATGAGGAAACACTGCTAACTTAAAATCATAATCAGATGTAGATTCATTGTCAAATAAATAATGTAAGCTATATTTGTCACATAGTATATAATTGAAATAATATAGTAGTTAAATAATATTTTACTAAATTATGAAATGTTAATTAATTCTTTTAACATGACATGGAAATCCCTCTATCCCATATTCACTTCACATCGGTTTTATTGATAAATTATTGTAGACTACAGGCCCATATAGAAAAAATTACGGGTCATTTGAACCACCAGGTGACCTATCTAGAACGATATAAGAG
>NW_024045132.1:2614125-2650001 GCF_012273895.1 Zerene cesonia | reverse complement strand
TCAGCAAACATGATGTAATTTTTTTTTTTCCCGCTAGAAGCATGAATATTTTACGAGGAAAAAAACGATATTAAGTCAAAAATACAAATCCAACCATATAAACGGCAATAAACTTTATAGTAAATGATTTGAACCCCCGCCTTTGAATGTACTTTTCAAATTAAATGCAAATGCAATAAATTACATATACGTTTCTTAGTGTATTTTATGGAATAACAAAAAAGAAAATAACTCAATACGAGTATAGGAACAAATGTTCTTTGGATATATTTTTTCAAATGGTAGGTAAAAACGAATCAATAAGTTTCAATATATACTGCTTAAAAATTTACGTAGGACATTGATTTTTACCCCAAAGAAAGTTTGAGAATGCGTTCACACGAATATAGTTGAAACGTCTAATTGATGCAAAATATGAATTAACACGAACTTTCGTGCCGTTTGCGCAACTTATGTAATTGCAAACATATTTTTGCAAAGCAAACTATGTGTGCATTATTGGGACGCGTTTAAAAAAATATATCCTGCAGGCTCGTCTACACTCAAAGGGTATAATAGGTACTACCTTTCAGTCACAGCCAAATATTTTAACAGTATTTCGAGTAAAACTTGCGTAGAAACATTTATAAAACTGTCATGTGGGTTTGCATATACTTGCGAATGTGAAGTACTGGTACTACTTTTCAATTACTTTTAAGCGAAAATATGTAAATCGTTGATGTTAACATCAATAATATTCAGTATCATTTTTATATGAAAATCATTTGTTTATTTCATCGATGTAAGATTTGAACCGATTTTATAATATGACAGCTAAGACAAAAAACACTTACAACACTACGAGTTGTTTTGAAGTTTAGATCTGACGTGGTACTGGTGCTTGTCTACTTGCTGTCGTTTACTACAAAATATCTTTTGAAAGCCAATATTCATATGATAACCAATAATTATAAATAAAATACCTTTTGGATCTTAAATATCAATATCGCAAAAATGTTGGACAGTTTATTTGACGATGTGAAGCGCATGAACAAGCGCCAGGTAATTTATATCGATTAAAAATGTAAAAATAAGATGACGTGACTGACACACCGGCCGATTTAACTATTTTCTTTATTATTTTCAGTTCATTTACCAAGTACTTAGTTTTGGTATGATAGTATCGTCGGCCTTAATGATATGGAAAGGTTTAATGGTTGTAACCGGCAGTGAGAGTCCGATCGTGGTTGTGTTGTCTGGCAGTATGGAGCCAGCCTTTCACAGAGGAGATCTCTTATTCCTCACCAATTACCCCGAAGAACCCGTGCGTGTTGGGGAAATTGTAGTGTTCAAAGTGGAGGGCCGTGATATTCCAATTGTTCACAGGGTTCTGAAGCTACATGAGAAGTAAGATAATATTTCAGATTATTTACATCCATCTTATAAACGAAATAATGACGACAGCAATTAATTTTAAATATGATATGTAAATTATGTTGCTTTTAATGTTGTTTTAAATGTTATAGTAATCATAATTATTTCAAACGATGAAGGAAGTACAATTTATAACCTAAATATGAAATATAGCATATTTCTGACCGCGAGTTTGCCTGCATTAAATGAGAGATATCCCTGGGGTTTCACCTCTGTGTTGGATTTACATCACATTAACCATATTAGAAGAGATTGGTATTAAAATTCATATGTGATTGTTAATTGTGTTTTTAACAATATGAGGTTTTGAAACAGATAATACATTTCACTAAAGTTTACAAAATTTATGCCAATTTAACTTGTAACAGGTTTGGCATTAGAAGTAAATAGTTAAAAATATATTCTATTCATATCTCAAAGCCACCAATGGTCAAGCACAATAACCTTACATTTGTATAGTAGGTATTTCATTTATTCACAATGCTCTCTAAAGATTTCCACACTGTTTCTATGTGTGATGCTATCTGTGATAGCTACATTCATACTTGCAAAAATTACTTTGTAATGGTCGAAGTGGAACTAGAAATTTGATTTTTTCTATGTTCAAAGTTTCTAGCCTATAACATTACACCAAATACACATCTTAGTATCTACTATATACAGATAGATAATTCATGCCAATTATTATTATAATTATATTGAAGCAATGTTAAAAATTTGGGACTGTTTATTTATTGTAAATCCTCAAATACACACCACTACTTAGAGTATTAACTCTAAGTAGTTATACTAATTACTATGTATAATTTTTTTGATATTCATAATTTTGATTTACTATTAAATTTAATTAGAGCAGAAGTACTTATTACCACATATGTTGTTTCAGAAATAATGGTACTGTGAAGTTTTTAACTAAAGGAGATAACAATAGTGTGGATGATAGAGGGTTGTACGCACAAGGGCAGCTCTGGCTCACTAAGAAAGATGTAGTGGGTCGAGCAAGAGGTTTCCTGCCTTATGTGGGAATGGTCACAATATATATGAATGAATATCCTAAGTTTAAGGTAGGTTTTATCTGAATATTTAATATAGTAACTGGATGAATCAAATTAAAACACAGTGTGTCATTCAGGAATATTTTAACTTTCTATAAAGGAAGGAATTTTCATAATTATTTTGCCAGTTTCTGGGATATAAAGATCAAAGCTTTCATGGTTAGTGGTAACAAAAACACACTAGGCTACCTCTACTTTGTAACGCAAGAATCTGCTTAGCTGGGATGTTTTGTATAATGTTATGTTTGTTTGTTTTTTCTCAATTCTAAATAGCAAAATTAAAACATTGGAACAGTTGAGAAAAAAATAATGATGAGGAAACACTGCTAACTTAAAATCATAATCAGATGTAGATTCATTGTCAAATAAATAATGAAGGCTTTATTTGTTTGTAGTAGATAATTTAAATAATATAGTAGTTAAATAACATTTTACTAAATTATGTAATGTCAATTAATTCTTTTAACATCACATGGATATCGCTCTATCTCTCTATATTCACAACACATTAGTTTTATTGATAAATTATTGTTACGAAGAGTTTATTTTTGTTTGTATAATCACATTTTGCTAAGTTTATTGCACAAAGATCAATCTAATAATATCATCTTAATGTTTTGTTTCAGTTTGCAGTTTTAGCTTGTCTTGCGGTTTACGTCCTGGTGCACAGAGAGTGACATAATTATAAAATAACCATAAGGTGGAATCAGTCTGTAAAAATGTTCTATTGACTGTGTGGCTGTATTTAATTTTTTGATTAAACAGTGATTCTCTCTAATGTAATTGCAATTTTTTTTTTTCGTTAACGTTTTTTGGATGTTCTTTTTAGTTGTATACAAAACTTAATATGTTTAGTTAACGTAACTTACGGGAATAAAGAAATTTTGTACAGTCTGAAAGTAACAATGAGTGTTGATTTACTTCTCGTAGTTTTAAGTAAAACTTATGATCTAATAAAATATATCGTGTCACTACCACATTTAATTATAGTTTTTTCTCATATTTACCTGTGAAAACATTTTTTCAATACAAGTGCATAATGATATTAAATATAAAATAAATCGTCAAAATCGACCCACTCAAAATCAGGAGATTATAAATCATCCCCACTTTTATAAAGTTGACTGAAAAATGGAAAATAATGATAATATATATACTTACCTATTAGTTTACATCATGAAAATAAATATATAAAAATTTCAAAATATATCTTGTAAATAGGTTGAGAAGGACTGCCTTAACACAATTATACGTGTACCACGGACGAAGCCAGGGTGAGCCGCTAGTAGAAATATAAAATACAAAACAAATTGTCATATAATAATATCAAAAATTATCGTATAGTATTATTCAAGGACCTGAAGGACCATACTTGTTTTTATTTAAAGAAATTGGAAATATTTCTTTTTTTAAGTGAAGGCTGTCACTTACTTCGGCTAGAGTGTTAACATTTACTAAAATCAGAATATATACGCACGACATTTGCGTTGTGGTAGATATATGCTCATGGTCTATGAATAAAAATTCTTAGAGGAAATATGTGATAGAAAGCTACATCCCTAAAATTTTTCATAGATGTCGCTATATGGGCTGTTCTCGCGAAATCGTTCCAAGGTGCGTCATGTTTTATCAAAAGGCCCATGCTTCCAACATCTGATTTCAGTTAATTAAAACAGGGTTAAATGTATATTATACCAGTACATATCGTCGGCACATATACGAAATATTTTTGCATTTTCAAACCTCAAGGTAGGTGAAGGTAGGTTTCTGAGGATGTCGATTAACTTGAGGTATGTATAATATATATATATATACCTATAAGAAGATCAAGAATGGTAGTAAAAACGGTTTAAATAATACACTTTGTTAATGTTTGACGTAACATAATTGTTCCCAAAAATATATTGAAATATGATTAATGTAAATCCTTCCTACTAATCCTACTAATATTATAAATGCGAAAGTTTGTAAGGATGTGTGTGTGTTTGTTGCTCTTTCACACAAAAACTACTGAACCGATTGCAATGAAATTTGGTACGTAGATAGCTGGACAACTGGAATAACAAATAGGCAACATTTTATTCCGATGTTCCTACGGAATACGGACTAACGCGGGTGAAACCGCGGGGCGCAGCTAGTATGCCATATAGCTAATAGTATAAATTATTATAAGTTACGTACACAGGATGCGAGTTTAGCTGCTTATGTCAAGCAAGTATGTATATATTATGCTATCTTACTTTGCATTCTTTTATTTTTAGTCCGTGGCAATATATTAATTGAAATAGCATATAAAATACTCAGATATTCAAAATAGCGCACATAAATTTTGAGATACAGCCTAGTGACAGATGGACGGACAGACAGACGGATAACAAAGTCTCTGTAATAGGGTGTTTTCTTTTTTTGTACTCACTAGGTCCGCCGTTTTTCCAGTCTGTCTAAGGAGGCGAAAAAGAAACGCTACGCCTTTTAGATATTTCTTTGTCCTTAATAGTATTTATAGACTTTGTATTTTTGAATTTGTAATTTTCATTGCAAATATGTTGCAATTTACGTAAGCTCGTATATATATTACATCTGAAAATTGCAATACTAATTAAAAGACATGAATTTCAAATGCAAAGGTCTCGAAATTATCAACGCCAACGGAAATATGAAGATGTCAACATCCACGAAAGCTCTATTGAAGAAGAATTGTTGCGGACACCGCGTGCTTCGTACCGCGAAATATATATCTCACGTTTATTATTCGGCCTGTGAATCCAAGGTTCCTGCCATCTACGGCAGGACCTTGGAAGAGTCGCGAAAATGGTAAGCGCCTTTGAACATTTGCATAAGAACAAGGCTATTTCAAGCCTACGGCTCCCCCTCTCACCAACATAGTAATATGCGCATACTACTATTTCACGTCAATCTTATGTGGGGATGGGATAACTTTTCCGATGCGAGCTGCCCCAACTCGTGACGAAGCATGCTCGACATTTAATATCCACCTTCTAGCCGTCAGCAGTTAGCGTGAGGTTCTGAAATATTCATTTAAATAGAAGTAGTATTAGTAAGAAATTTAGAAATTTATAAGAGGTATATACTAAATCTTTAAGATACATCACTTATCAAAACAAAAACATGGTACTATCTCTCGGTGTCAGTTATGGTTATTGCAGATTCTAATGATATTTTGATATGTTGGTATGCTATTTCGCTTGATTTCATCTTTATTCAGCTTTTAATAAATACTAAATAAATAAATCTAAGCAGTGGTGGCTCAGTGGTGAGAACCTCGGACTTCAAAATCGATAAGTCGGGGTTCGAGACCGGGCGAGCGTGCAGGAAATAAATTTATTTTTCAATTTATCTGCGCATGTAGATAACATTACCACTGCTTAAAACGGTGAAGGAAAACATCGTGAGGAAACCGACATGTCCGAGAATCAAAAGTTCGACGACATGTGACATCTGCCAACCCGCACTTGGCCAGCGTGGTGGATTATGGCCTGAACCCTCATAGGAGGCCTGTGTCCCAGCGTTGGGAACATATAAGGGCTGATTATGATGATGATGAAATAAATCTAAAAAAAAAAATGCAAGAAATGAGAGAATATACTAAGTAAGTACTAGTAAGTAGTATATTCTTTCATTTGGAGGTTGTAAAAAATACTATTTAAATTAGATTTGTTATTACTCTAATTTGTTATAACTCTAAAGTCTTATAGCGCATCCATTGGTATTAAGTAAAACTTTTTATGATCTTATACTTAACGTGCAAGCAGTCGTAAAAAAGTTCTCTTTTACTGTAGTTTTTACACGCGTCTGCGAATAAAATCACCTTTTTGGGTGTCAGACTGATTGTCTTCAAAAGAAACATTGTTTATAGAATACGTACCTGCACACAAATAATAACTTTTTACTTTTTCTTATATAGAATATTAGTTTTCAGCCCGCGATCGATTTCCAGGACCTATACAATGTCCTTTCTCAAGGCTTATTCTATTTTTGCTCCAAACTGCATTCAAATCGATTGAGTGGTTTAGGAGGAGACAGATGAACAGGCAGAGTCAATTTCGTATTTATAATATACTAGCTGTGACCCGCAGTTTCACCCGCGTAAGTCCGTATCCCGTAGGAATATTGCCTATATGTTATTCCAGTTATCCAGCTGTCTACGTACCAAATTTCATTGCAATTGGTTCAGTAGTTTTTGCGTGAAAGAGCAACAAACACACACATCCTTACAAACTTTCGCATATATAATATTAGTAGGATTTAGCATAGATAACATAATACTATACTTGTATTGTAAGGATGTGATAGGGCGTAGCGAGATTTAAGTTATTCCTGGGTTTAAAGTGAAACGATTTTAGCATTATAGAATAGCCGTCATAATTAAAACAAAAATAAGGAATTGACAAAAGAGCTTTCGAATTATGGGGAGGGAATTCTTTGGCGAGCATGGAACTGAATACGTAGGTTAAATAAAAAATGGACCCGTGGGTAAGTCCATAGAATACCCACGTAATATATTTTGCAATTGAATTAATGAGTGAATCTTGTGATCTACTTGTATGAATTTTTTTTGTTGGATACCAATAGGTAATATTTCTTCTAAAAGCAGACGAAGTACGTGAGTTAGCTAGTTAATAAAGATCTTTTATCCATTCCACTTGATAGAATTATCTAGAAAATACGAATATGACAGTTCTAAGATATGACCACGAAGGTGTGATTCTAGTATATTATCTGCAATTCAACTTTATTCTTACATAGATATTATTTCTTACGTTCCTGTTCATAATGTACAGTTAATTGACAATCTTGATATGAACCACTGTCAGAAATATTTAACGATCAGTATATTTCGAACGGAAAATTCTGTTTTGTATTTAAATTATTTACTTTGCCGTGGGCTACATACATAGGGTATACAGGTTAACAACTACCGATTAAAGAGATTTCCTTTTTGAAAAATTGTCATACAATAATACATTACACAGCAAAGGAAAAATCATTCCGATTATAGTTGTATTATATATCGACTATCGGTAATTGTTTCTTAATGCCGCGCTGTATTGAATATGACATGTTACAAAAAAAATGGGCCGACCGTTATATTTGAATCATCATTTTTGTTCCAAATTAGACAAATACCCTTGGTAGGTTTGAAACTTAATACAATGTTATCACTCGTTAATTTATTATTCATGAAAGAAAGCAAGCATTTTCCTATAAAACAAGATATTCCGATTTAAATTGCTAGTTAGAACGTGGGTAAACATAGGCTTGTATTTTGTTTTGTTAAAGGATTTTTCGAGAGTACAATTTTCTTAATTATGGTCATCAGATATTTATCAAATACAGTTGATACTCATTCTGTTGTCTCATTCGTTTTGTAATTTATAAGATTTTCGAATATTGGAATGGACAAAGCAAGTCTGTAATCCAAACAGCTAGTGACTTTTTAGTATTTATTAGCTACAAGACATATTTATTTGTCGAACAATAAACACACCATTGGGATTTCTCTGCCACATTGGTGTTTTTTAAACCTTTTCCGTGATAATAATAAGTGGAAATTTATGTAGATGTGGCATATCGTACCTTGTTTCGTTCAATCCCTTGGGAATCTTATTGTAAATCTTTTTTCGACGTTTCACTAAGAATACATTATGTATTAGAAAGATTTTGAGGATGAATAAGATAAAATGTTACTTAGGCTAGGTATTTACGGTTTGAAATATATTTTATTCCTACAAATATTGAATGAGAGACGGTGTTATTTCTAAAAAAATACAACAGCAAAATGATTACAAGATGAATCTTCGTGTCTACATATTCCTTTTCTATTTCAGCGTAAATAAAAATTAAAAAGTCCCAGCCATTCGCAGTAAGAGGATATTCCGATATGTTCCTACAATTCATAAACCATTACAATAAAGAGAGTTAAACTCTGGTGTCGTTTGCCAAAAACTCATATTGATAGGGAACACAGCACAGCTTGGCTCCGCCCGGTGTCATAAATACACAAAAACTTTCCTGCCAAACTTCCGTTGCATTTGTTTATGAATATGACTTCCGCCCAGGGACCGGCCATCCGGGTATACCTACGCTTTCGTGGAAAGTGTTATTGTACTGAGCTATAATAACTTTTATGTCATAGTCGAATGAAATGATCTGACTATATACTTTTAGCCAATGTGAAGTCCCAATATTGCACTTTCTATATTCTTGTTTAACTAAATGATAGAAAAAATGTGACCATATTTTAGAATGAGATGTCAATATGCTGATAATTGGAATTACTGTAATAAGAATAGACAGTGTTATTACACCGCGTCCGTAATAAGTGTATAGGTAAGGTTGAACCACGTTGGGAGTTTCTGAGCATAAAATTTTTATAAGTGACACGCTGTGGAATAAAAGTACAGAACTCTCGCATGGCTGGTCAAGAAACAAATTCACAACAAGAAAGCATATTTCCCATGGGGACTTTTATAAAGTTAACAAGTCGTAACTTGGGAAATAAATACGAAAAGGGCGGGAATTGATATTAAGACGATCCTTTAAAACGGTGTTATTAAATCGACTCGCCACTGTTGTGGTAAAAGTTATATAAGGGTACCTACCCTTTATATAAGGGTAGGTATCTTTATACAAAACATACGAGTATCTTAATAAGACTATGCGGTCATTCACTCGTTTCGCATAAGAGGCGTCATGGCCGCTATTTTACTATCTCATTAACTATGTCTCAACGGTTAACTAATCACTATGGGTGCCCGTTCATGTTCCTTCTATTAGAGAATAATGAGGGCACTAACGATCTTCATTCGTTTTGCTGTAAATGTTTAAATGGGAGCTTTGTAGTTGTAGTACATTGTTGCTGCGTAGGCCGCTCTATTATACATTAATTCTCTTTCATTAGCAGATGATCCCGTTTAAATTAAAATTTGCAATTTTAATGGCTGAATGCTTACTATTTTGATAATTCTATTAAAGTAACCCTTCTTTGTAATTATTTAGGTTGTGTGGATGCTAATTGCTTCGTTAGGGTGGGAATAAGACAAGGTATAAAACTTTAATAAATTTTTATTCATTAACATTATGTAATATTTAGAGGCTTTTCTTCGAAGAGAATCGTTCATCTTACAGAGATTTTGTGATCACTTCTTAGGGGCATGTGTAACGGCGAGATAATTAACTACAAGTGTTATCTCCGAGACGCGACTTTAAAGTGAAACAACTCTTAAAACGACATCAGTGCATAAGCAGTGTTTCAAAGTGACTGCTTTAGCCGGTGTTTCACATGAGCGTTTAAAACGGTTGCACTTTTATTTCTTTACTACATTCTCGTACTTAGACACGAGAGTTAACGAAATTCTTTAGAGTTATATTATCTAGCTTATATTTAACATTTCTTTGTGAAAAATATACGCTTCGTGTGTCAAATATATTTTCAACGGTTATGAGTTTATTGTTATTTATGAGTTAGCATTTTATCTTTATCAGGTGTAAATAAGCTACGGCGTAGCTCTTCGTAGGGATTAGATACATTTTCTTAGAATTGTTATTAATGAAATTTTTATTAAATAAATTTAGAACACACTAATGCCAGTTATATAGCTTTCACTGTCGTTGGGCATGTTTCAATTTTATCGTGTAGTATGGGTTTTTTCTTTTTTCATTTGTCAGTAACAAACCAATGGGTTATTAATAAGTGTGTCTCATGTGAAAGCAGCATTAAATGCGAGTGCAGTTGCTAAACTCATATTAAATGTGTAGAGTTGATGTTACAAATTAATTAGGTATTTCTACTTCTAGTTACGCTTGCAGGCTTCATAGAGCACTTAGTTTAATGCCATCTGGTGATAATAACTATTCCTGTGCAAAGTTTCCATTGCATAAATCACTTTATTTTGTCATAATGTTGAAAATACTTAAGATCGTAACTACATTATTATTTTTTTTACTTTTCCATGAATGATGTTCTATATACTTTATTATATTACTTAAAATTACTAGATAACTTATAAAGACACGATAGTTTGTAGCAATATATCACATGAACATTATTTTTTCATTTACGCTACAAGTGAATAATAAAATAACATGTATTTTTTCGTATTACTTGTTTTGTTTCGTTTTAGATGAAATTTCATTTAATGTAACGATGCAGGTAGTAAATAAATAGGACGGTACCGTCGTGCTTTTTCAGTAATAGTAATCATAAATTATAAAATGGTAAAGTATTGGATTCGTTACGTTTTCCTAAATTATACACCAAAACAATCAAATGCATGTGATTGCTCACAAAATTACTGAAGTGGGAAGTCAGGGTAGCGTGACCGAAAATACTGCCATCGTAGTATTATGCGAAATAGAAAACCTAAATGACTCCCCTAATGGCTTGTTATTTCTTGGAAATTATATTATTGGCAGTAAAAGGCGATATTTATTCATAATACTAGCGATACCCCGCAACTTTGTTTGTATCGCGAGTTTCCATTGTTATAAATAAGAAGGTTTTTAAGAAAAGTGATTTCTAAGAGAAGACATTTTTTCACTTGAAAATAAAATAAATGTAGGAAAAGTAGTACATTCGTAAAGATTTTTTGGTTAAGGGGTTGCCCATTAGTTACAATTTTTTTTTTCATTTTTTTCCGTATTGATATCTCACTCCATAATTGACATAAATAATATTTTTGCTCTACCACCCTTTTTGTAATAATGTGTCGTTTTTTTGGATATTTCTTCATAACACGATGAGATGTTTCAAGAAGCCTATGTCACTCTAGCCTCGTATCTATCACCAGACACAAAATCATACAGACAAACAATCAACAAACAAATGAACAAGGAAACAAACACACGTTCGCGTTTATAATATTGTAGGACATACAGTGAGGATAAGGACACCTTTAGTGTGCTCCCCTATGGACTATGCGTTCTGTGTTATATTTTCAGTTACAGAAAACAAAGGATGAATTTAATATCTTATCCTTTGTTTTCTTCGAAATAATTTAAACAACGTTCACGTCGAATATTCGTTTTGAATACAGGTTCCTCAATTGTGTGATGCTGTTGTTTTGTAGCGATAGTTCAGATAGAATTCAGTAATCTTGTATTTCCGACAAATGAAATTGCACGATGGAATGTATTTAAAGCTAAAAATTGTTAACCTAGATTTATTTCATTCATTTTATTAGGTCAATTTATCCTCACTAAAATTAACTATAATAACTAATTTTCTTAGTGTTTAGTAATTAAAAACTTTTTAACGGATTTTTAACGCGATTTATTCAATATATTATTAACCCGACGTTTCGAAAACTTTACAGCGAGCGTGGTCACGGGGAGACGTGACCACGCTAATATAATGAATAAATCGCGTTGAAATTCCGTTAAAAATTTTTTAATTTCTAAATGTATAATACTCGCGTAAAATCAAACACAAGAAAATACTATTTCTCAGTGTTCCCATTTAGCAGTTTCACTTTAATGAAACCCCACCCAAAACTAAAGTCAAACTACGCCCGCGCTTCTTTTTCTTATCAATGTCCTGGTAAATAATATTATATGTAGGTTATTAATAATAATTTACACTTGAATAAAGTCTTGTTTCTTGTTGAATAAAAACTCTTTGAGCTATTATGTAACATATCAAAAAAACATCCCGTTAATTGATCGAAAGCTTCAAGAACAATGTCTTCTAACATTTATAGATTAAGAGGATAGACAAGTAGTTAATCATCTAGACACAGTCTACCGCAAGTTCGAAGGTCCAAGCCGGCATATATGTTCCTATTTCATAGTGAAATAAATCAACTATTATATTATAATTATTATAGATGTTACCTCACTTTGAAACGTGGCAGTGGGCGCATTCGTACGGATTGCGCCTTGGTGCGGAACTGAACTACCCTCAATTTGTTGTCAATAGTCTTTGTGACTGGCTATGATTTGATTTGTAACTGACTATATCAATTAAGCGTCTGTTTAGTACTGAAATACGCACTTATCACATTAATATGTAACTCAGCCTTTTTATTATTTCTAACATTAAAATATGGATAACAGGTTCTACATAAAAAAGAGTAGTGGCTAAAAGATAATACTTTTTATTGGATTTGCACGCAAGATCACGATCACGCGTGGCTTACCACGGCGGAATACCTAGTAGCTAGTCATAAAAAAATGTATGAAGCATCAGTAACTAAAAATAAAAGCACGTTTTATTTTCAAGCGTGTTTCATTTGCACTCAGTCGGATTTAATATACTTGTGGTAGAAATTTAAAGTCAATTCAAGGTATATCTTTAATTTGATGGCAAGCTCTGACGCCTGCCGAACACGGAGACTTAACATTCGACGATAATATGTGGATCAAAGGAATATTCAAGAAAGTCGCCACTTTGAAATAAGAGGCCTTTACCTCTAGAGCGCTCTTCAGCTTTGACTCCTCTTCATAGAACTCTATTACTAAGTTCAATAAAGGTAACCTGCTGAGGTAACTTCATTCAGACTGCGCACTCCTTTATGATTAATCTTTTCCCTTTTAATCTGCGGCTCTTAAATAAGGATAATTCTAAGATGTAATAATTCGCATAATTATTGTATAGTGGCTACAAAATGGTAATTTGTGTAGGATTCCTTTATTTAATTCGCATTAAAAGTTTTGAATGGGACATCCTAGGAGAGATAAGAGATAAAGTTTCTATTATATATTTATTAAGTATATTCGTTATTTTAAATGTTAATTGTTTGGTTTATTTTTATTTGTTTATACTTTTATATGACATTGCTTTACATTTCAGAATGAAGCACTGAGAATATTGCTTTTTAAAGAGCTTAGAATTTAATATTTGTAAAGTGAACTGTTTAAATATTAGAAGTAGTACATTGAACTGCATTAATTTTTTAAAAATTTTTTGAATGTTTATTTCTCATGAAATTACTATTACTTTTTACTTTATTATATGGTATGAATGAAAAGACAATAATTTAGGCGATAAACCATAAACAATATTATTTAATAAATATAAAAGTTGTTTTTTATATGAATATATGTAAGATAGTTAAACACATTACGGAGTACTTTGTGTTACTTCTGTTACGGGTCAACAGAAACAGAGCATACATAATGCAATATATATCACGTAATATATATACATTTACAATTGATTAAATTGATTACTATTATAAGAAAATTGGTGCCCAAATATATGCTCATCGTCCTTTATTGTGCATAAAGAACTCACTGTTAATTAATATATCGCTCTTCGGTTCATATAAACTTAAACGAAATCTTAAAATATAGTGTCTGCTACGATAAAACGAGCGAGCTGAATTTGAATTCATACTGAAAAATAAACCAAATTTTTATAAGATGCTATTATACGAAGGTAGAATATAATAGAAACTATTTAAAAAGTTCTTTGTTCGTATATAATCGAAGAATAATAATGTTTTTTTTTAAGGGGAAAACAGGGCTAAGGGGAAAACTTATACCTAAAAATCTGTATGTTTTTTTTATAAGAATAGATAATTATGATTGGCCTCTTAACACATTAATGTTACTAAATGTTAGTTATGCAACTAAATATAGCCAAAGATATTTTATGGCTTGTAGACTGACTGAATAGGTATTTGTTGCATGGTTTTATATCAGTTTACCTGTTTATCAGTCGCTTTATTTTGGGCGAAAGTGTAAATGATAAATATAATAAATTACAATATAAGGCAATATAATATAATATTTGTTTTACAGTTACTTATGTATTTTATTAACTTAAGTAAAGAACTAGTAAATAATATCTCACACAAGCACTTTAACAAATTTTCAATTTAATTGAATATTGCATTGAATTGTTATCGATCAAAATGGTATTTGGCCAGATAAATACAAATGTGTAATGTGTATGGTGTAACATTTATAATTCACATATTGTTTAAATCTAACTTTTTTCATTGATTATTATTCGTTTTTCGTGTATTCATCAAAAATATGGTCTAACCATAAACAATTTCTCTCTGAATATCTGTTCGGAAATTTATCATGCGGTTACTAATTGCAAATTGTATCAAGCATTATGTAAATTGGACTATGACATTGATTAACTGTTACCATCTAGAACTTGCCAGTTATAGGCTCTAGGGTTTTCGATGTCAGCGATTTAACTAGCGGAACATTAATATTTACCATTAACAATTAATTAGAGAATATACAGAATTATTCTACGTCAGATAGTGGCTATTATTACCTTACTTTGGGAATTTATAGTTTGCATTAAATATTTGAAGAGTTAAAGCTATTTATTTATTATTATTTTGATATAAATATCCGACAATATTACCAATTACGAGTGGAATTATACATATTATGTTTGCGGTAAAAATCTACCTTATACAAGATTCATATGATATATCCCAAAGGGGATCACGGGTGGCCGAGAGGCTAGGCGTTGCTACGGTTAGGCAAGAAACGCAGGTTCGAATCCCCTGCCTCGTGATCAAATTTTTTCTATTCTTTCAAAATTTCTCATATATAAAGCATTTCAATGATATAAAATTAAAAATTAAAAAAAAATATTCATATATTCATGTAACCAATATAATAGGATCGTAATAACAAATAAAATAAATAAATACAAAAAAAAATTCAATTAATTAATTAAGGATAACACTTTCAACAGTGTTATAGCAGACGAGCTGCTAAGGCGGCCTCGTTACTCATTCCGGTGAAGAAATTAATTATGCAGTGTTCGATCGTGCCGGTGATCCTCTTAAAACCTCTATAACTTTAGTGTTTACACTTTGAAAATGCTTATAGAATTTTAAGCGGGCTCTCGTGTTTGATCCGGCAATTTTTCCGTTATATCCGGCGAGTAGGAGACCAGGAGCTCCCGTACTCGTACGTCGCATTATTAATTAACATCTGCCCAAGCATTTAATATTTCACCTGACTGCTGGATCGTCCACCGCCCTGCCTTAATCCCCCCCTTAATTCCTCATATTTTACTCGCATTCAATGTTAATACGTATGAAAATTCGTTTTATTATAATAACAACGCTGTTTCTCTAGAGATTTAAACGATAATTTATTCTGCTGTAATGAGCTTTAGGTGCCTACTAGACTGTTTGTGAGATTAGCATTTGTGTTTACATAAAAGGGGAAATTCTTTTTTTGTGTCAGCAGTTTCTGCTAGCAATTACCAAAGGAAATCGTATAAATAGCTTCTTAGTATTCCATTTATCAAATGTCTGTCAATATGTAGTATTCATAGATTTTATGGGAAAGCGTAACAAACACTTCAAATGCATTAAATTGATGAATTAAATATACGGTAACATTTATTACTCAAACAATATGCTGGTAAGTGAATATTATATTTCATTACTTTGTTTTGTACACATTGCGTTTTAACGAGATGTCGATTATTTTCAAATATTATTTTCAATTGTTATTTGTTATTTTAATAAAATGTTGTTGTCTATTTATTAACCAGCAGTTTCTTTTATTCTTATTTTCTATTATTATTTTTTTATTATCATTTACTGTCAAAAGTGATGCGGTAACAAATACAAAAAAAAATACAGCCGAATTGAGAACCCTTCTCTATTATTGAAATCGGTTAATAACAACGCTTCAATTGTTTTAGTGAAAGTAGGTGAGTATATTCGATTTAATTTCGAGTGCAATTCCAATTACAAAAAGCTAGATTAACTTAAAGATGTTAATATTCACTCTTCGCAGATGCTACTTACGTCTGTATTATAATAATATCTACCAATAATATTTCTTTCATCTATTGAGTATGATTTTTTGCAGTTATCACAAAAAGCGTAAATAGTTTACGGTGTATCTATCTAACTTGAAAGCTTTCGAGAGCAATATCCGCTTACAAACGAGTTTTCGGTCCAAAAAACTATTTCGGTTCACATACCAATCGTATGCAAGTGTGGTATAATTGGTGATTTAACGCCTAACAAACACGACCGACTTATATCGAATGTGTAAAACCGATATTTGAATGTTTTAGCGTTTAGTACATATTATTGTAGATAAAATTACATAATAAAAATATAACTAATGGTGGAATAATATTGTTTGTTACGATCATAACATTTTTCGATCAGATATATCATATAATTTTAAATACGCACCTCGCATTGGGTAAGGTTCCATACCCCTACAGAAGATCTTCGAAATAGCATCATACTATTACATTTCATTCTGTGAGGGGAGCTGGAGGCCCGTGTCCTTTTTCTCACGCTTCCCAGTCCATTTCTTTATTCCCGTCGTCAATCCTTTCCTTAATCTTTACTCCGTAAAAGCGGGCAAGGCATTTGTACCGTTTCTACCTCTGCTAAAATAAAAAATGGTCTATGATACTTGAACTTGAATATTTATATGTGATCATAAAAATCTAGTTATTATATTTTGACATTGATTGTTATATTTGTTAGCAGTTTGATAAGATTGCAAATGAATACAGGGATCGAATGGACTCTCTATTTCTCTATCTCTATTATAAAAGCAATTTCTTACAAAATAGCGCTAGAACAGATTACACAAAGGTATAAATTTGTATAGAAAATGTGTACTAAAATGAACAATGTACTGAATAAATAATCTGGCTATACATTATCTGCTCTTCATGGATCAGAGAATTAATTATTGGGAGATTTTTATAAACGTTACTTATTAAGCTTTAGATAATATTTTATAGGACAATAACAAGGATATTTACAATGAATTTGAATATTTTATGTTTAGTATTTTTAGACATTTAGATTTTTTTTTACAAAATCACATACATAGTACTGCTTCTTTGATTTTAAGGAACCTAATACGTATTTTTACAAATTGGGTTTTTTTTTAATTCTTTACTAAGAAAAGTGATAGCTCGAGCTTTTGTATGAAAAACCCACTTGAATACAGGGGTCTATCGACTTTCATCCATTTCCAACTATTTTTCTCATCAATTAACATCAATATAAGCATTTTTTTGTAGTTCGCAAAGGAACGCGTTTAATATTCATGGCATTTATTCAGAACTCATTACTTGAAAAACGTTTATGCTCGCATTTATTAAAGAAGCAATCATCTTTTTTGCTTTGATAAGATAAAAAACCATATCAATGTAGAAGGTAAATTGAAATTGCAATAAATGTGTTTGAAGTGAGCATTTAATTTCGAAAATTATTTCAACGTGCAAGAATCGCGCGCACATAACGAAGGACAATTCTCTAATCGGCTCTGGCAATACCTAATGAAACTTTACAAGTACTTAAGTGTTAGAAGGGGACTGTTTACTGCCTCATTGGTGTTTCTCTTGACGTGTTGTCGTAAATTTTTTACGCCACGATTGAATGGTCCGCCCTCAGCTAAAGCAGGGCATAAACTTTCACGATTCCACTTTATGATACTCATTCGTGTTCATTTTATAAATGATGCGCTGTTTTACTTCGGAATTGTTGTATGTCCGATTTGTGTTGAAACATAAGTTCGAATTATTTATTGTAAAATAACCGTTCGCCCCGACTCGACGGGAGTAAAATGTTTTTGGGAGATTTATAATTTTTAATAATGAATTCAAACCTGTTTAAAGCTATTTTCTAATAATTCCTAATAATATCAATACATTGTATAAAAATAATGAACTTATTTTATACAAATTCAGAAGAAAATTAGTTTACCCCATTTTTACACACATATTAATTAATTAATGGAATAAAACTTAAAAAATAAAACTGGAAAATAAAATACATAAAAGTTTTTCATATCGACATAAATAAAATTGCATTTCGCAACTGCGACTTGTGTTCAAAGTATTTGTTCAGAATCAATCAATTAGCCCACCTTTTTATAGAGAGTAAAACAAGGCCGGGGCAAAAATCACGTCTTCAGTTTATTACACGTTCGTTTCGTTGTTTTCCGTGACTCGATGTTTCTGGATACGTGTTCGATTGTCCTTCCCGAAGGTTCTGGAAGCTCACGCATTGAATCAGATCTATCTTTCTGCATTTTGTACGAATTCTAATCTATTTTAATAATACGTTGAATGCGTAAAAATAAGTCTTGAGAAATAGAAATATCCATACATGTAACAAATATTCAAGTAAAAGTTTGTTTTGCATAGATGTAGACTTCGGTAGCGGCAATTGTTTTGTGGTTTAGATTCAGAAATATCGCTTATTGGAAAACAAAATCTATTTAAAATATTGCGTCCAGATACACCCGGTAAAGCCTTCTTATACGAACATTACCTCAATTCAAAATGCTCCAAGAAAATAGGACAATAGGAAAATAGATAAATTTATTATTCTTGTGGACTATACAGAGAATAAAAAAGTGTTTTTTTGTAAACAGTTTGCCCATGTTTTTATTCATACATATTGTTACGATGTGTGGGTAAAAATATGTAATAGGTTGCAAATAGCTTTTCATTGCGATACAATGAAATAAAATTAGTATATAAAGAGGATAAGCCAGCGAGTTCGAAGTATCATTTCCAATTGTAAACTATGAAAAAGTTGATTCTGTTGCTTAAAAAATATTTCAAATGTATCAGTATCGATATCAATAAAAATAGTTAATCGATCTATCGTTTGTCGTTAATTAAATGGGTAATTACGACTTTTATGTATTGCTTATGACAAAATATATTTTCTTCCGCTTATCTGTATTTATTTTGGGATAATCATGTCATTATTTGTGATGTGGTACTTGATTAGTTAATATAAAACAATCACCAGGACACAATGTTCACATGCTACCGTCATTATATTCATATGTGCACATTATTTTTTCTTTCTTCGGTCGTAATCTGATCCAATCACATTTACTCCCATTCAAAATTGAATCATATCTTATTTCCAAATAAAGCGATAAATTATAGTATTTCAATATAAATTCCACGTCAAAACAACTAACGTTACGGTGACAAGTCTCTGCCACTAAAATATTCTTCATTACATTTTGCTAGAAAGATATTTTTGCACCGCCTTACAAGTCATTTATAATACTTATCTAATTACTAAGATTCGTTCTAGTTGCAGGCAAATCTAGGTCACTGTTTTGCGTTGGTAGTCTTGATAAAGTTTTTAATATCTTTTTAATATAACGTTGGATTTAGTTTGTTTACATTGGTTGGTTATATAAGTTACTAGCTTTTGCCCGCGGCTTCGTACGCGTTACTGAGTAATTGAATGGATTTTATTATACATATAAACTTTCCTCTTGAATTACTGTATCTATTAATAAAACTTCATCAAAATCTGTTGTTTAAAGATACAAACATACAAACACACAAATTGCGGAAAGTGACTTTATTTTATACTATGTAGTGATGTGACCGTTTATTTTACAACGATTGCGTAATACTCGTGGTGTGAATGGAAAGCATGTGTAATGATGGGCTTAAGATTGACTTACTATTTGTTGAACAATAACAGTATAATTTGACATCTGCCGTACACTTAATGACTATAACAAATTTTTTAACCAAATAAAATTGTAACACTGAAACAAAACTACGCGACAGTGGTTCGCATCCTGTTATGGCATCACATTGTCGCTTTATTGTAGGAGAAAATTTATAAGAATCCGAATTCGATGTTTGCGAAAGTTTACAAACGTGAAATTCATTACAGCAATTTAATATGAAAGGCGTTGGATTGACGGTTATAAAGGGAGAGTTCGCAGGACTGCTCGCCGAGGCGAAAACAAATTAATTGCTATCGGTTACGTTTCAGTGTTGTAATTGCTTTGTTCTGGCGCGAAACAATCGATTAAGTGAGAAAAATTAATTGAAATTGCTAATGAACTGAATAGTGCCGGAATGTGATTTTATCACGGTTTCATATTTTTGAATTGCACACACTTCAATATTTTTGTTGTTATTGGAAATTCATTGATATCTATATGATATTTTTTTTCGACGTAGCACGACTCCAGATTTTAAAATGGGACAAAATGACATAATTAAAAATACTCGGAGTTACACAGTTTAAAAGTACATTCAAATTAAGAACCTCCTTCGTTTTTGTTAACGTCGGTAAAATGTAATATGTACTTAGTAAATACAACGCTAGTCAACTTTTGGTTCATATCCAAATAATATGGGATTAAGATAGTATTGGATTACAATAACAAAATTGCATACATAATATCATATTTTTGTTGACACCGTCGCGTATCGAAAATCTTGTAAATAATGTGATAGAATTTCAAACTCATTTGTCGTAAGATTGTTACGTCTGCCATTTTGGCTGATATAAGAAAAATAGTCTGTCTTTTAGCTAGGCTTAGGATTTATAGCATTACGCTTTTATAATATTGAAATGTCTGCGTATGTTAAATCGGTTATGTACATGTTATTGATCTACCCTAATATTAAAGAGGGAACTTTTGTATTTTGGTATGTTTGTAACGCTTTCACGGAAAACCAATGGACCGATTTCACCATAGAAAGCTGCAACTTCACTGAGTGACATAGATGATACATTTCATATAGACGCATATTTAACAAACTTACACAAATATAAACATTTTTAACAAACTTACACATACATAAACTAAATATTAAACACAATTTCTTTTCAGGATTGGCAATTTCATTGAATAGTATCATCCTGCCCGCAGCTTCGCCCGCTCATTCTAAGGAAAGGTTCGCGTTTTGTATTCTTATTATGAAAGGTCGGTACTCATTACCGTTTCTGTCTATTCCAACATAAAACTTATCTTATGTTCATTCTCAGGTCTCAAGCTATCTTTGTTCCAAATTTCATCCCAATCAGTTTAGTGGTTTAGTCCTGAAGAGATATACAGTTAAACCGATAGACAGTTATACAGTTACTATCGTATTTATAATATTAGTAGGTCTCATATTAGGAAATGTTTTTAATGTTGCATAACCGAATCCTATATTCGGTACTTTTATATTTTATTTAAAATGCTTTAGAGCTTCAAGGCTAAAAACTCTTCAATATGCAGGCTTCAGTTAAGTAGCGAGTAGCACATGTTGGAAATTATATTTAGTTTATAAAATAAATGTTGTAGAAAAGCTTTTTATTGAGTTTTGTTTATTTAATTAATTCAAAAATATCCCGGGCAAAAAACATCATTTTCTAATGAATATTATTCATGTGTAGTTAAAGATATTTGTATTAAGAAGCTGTGTCAGACAGTCGATTTTATAATCATTATTACAGAGAATAGAAGAGGTGAACGAAATTTTAAATAATTTCTTCATGAATTGCAAAACATGAAATAGATGACACATCGTGGTTATATCTTTTCATTATTCTGTTATGATTTGTTAGGCCGTTAACACTTGGATAACTATTAACATTCTTAAGCTTTCTATAGCGAGATATAGTGATGCTACATCAATTTATATATCGTGCAAGCTTATACGCTTAATAAGCACACGGACTTTATAAAATCCGTGTGCTTTACATGGCAATATGTAATTACTAATGGTAAGTACGATATGTATTTATTTATACGGCAATTCGACGCAGTTCGGAATATTTCGACAGATTTATGAACAATATTTAAAGAGGGCTACAATACGAGTTCCATGTATTTGCTTGTGTTTATTCTCATCATAATAATAGTTAAGATGGAATATAGTCTTTAAACAACATTGAAACTATAAATAACCGGTGAAGGAAAATCATCGTGAGGAAACCGGCAAGTCCAAGAATCAGAAGTTCGACGACATGTGACATGTGTCAAATTGCATTGGGCTCCGTGGTGGATTATGTTGTGAACCCTCCTGAAGCCAGGAGGCATTTGTCCCAGTAAAGGGAACAGATATGGGCTCATGATGATGATGATGATGAAAACCATTAAACAATTACAATACATTTTATGTGTATATGTTTTCTACTTATATTGTAAACGCGACAGTTGGTGAGTATGAATGGGCGGATGGATGTGTGGATGTCTGCACGAAACCAGCTTATCGTATTTATATGAAATTAGGTACAGAGACAGATTATAGTCTGGATTAGGACATAGGATACGTTTTACCCGGGTACCAGGCAAGGGACGCCGCGGATTACAGCTAATATATTAGCTGACTTGACAGATGCTGTTCCGTTTTCATAAAACAGCGACGCGATGACCAGTCATACGGCTGAAGGTAAAACGTTTAGTTTTCTTAATTTCTTATTCTTAAAATCGCATAAATTGCTTAAGTTTTTATTTCGCATCAGCCGTCTGTCAATAACAGGTACAACAAAAAACTATCGGATGGGTCGAGCCGTTCTTGCGCGATGGCGTGACCGAAGGAAATAGGGCTTCATTTTCATACATAGAAACGTATCCTTCTTCTTCTATTCTTGTCATTTTTCATGATATTTATACGAGATATTGAGCAGTGGCACGTAAATTATGTTATGTGTATAAGCGATTGCTTGCCTACGCAAATCACTCATTGAATATGCAACATCTAGTTTAGGAGCTCAGTAAGCACATGCTTAGACTATTAATTTCCTTTATCGATTTAAACAAACGCGGCATAATCCTACGCGAATTTAACGTATTAATTTAGAATGTTTGGATCGAAGCAGTACTGTTAACATACATTAGTGGTATTAATCGTAGCTTAAATGATTTGAGACGGCTTTGGCATTGTTAAATGATCTGATTACGGTTCGCTCATGCCACGTTAACTACCTGATGGACGCTCTCTGTTACGGATAACATAGTTCGATATATTAATCACTTTTGGTTCCGCACCTCATGCAATGGAACCCAGGTACCTAAGTGTGGTCAGTTTAGGCGAGGAGCAGAAGTATTATAGGTGAAGGTAGCTTTTAACTCATGGGTGTGTTGTTAACAGCTTGGTCAATATTCACGTCATGCACAATACAGAGCCACTGTATTTGTGAAATATTCTATTTTTTGAATTCTCTTCAAATTTTAGTTAAATTAATTATCAGCAATTACCAATAACACTGTAAAAATACTTCTTAAACTTCAGCAAAAATGCCTTTATTTGTATTTCAATTTATTGTTAACTAGACGTTCGTCCCGGCTCCGTCCGGATATCGAAATTCCTGCTTTATCCCAAGGGAGCATCTTATCGGAATAAAAACTATCGTATCACCCAAGTCAGCCCATACGCTGTCTGTATACCAAACTTCAAAATCGGTTCTGCAGGTTCACCATTATTGATGGACAAACATCCAAACAAACAAACTTTCACATTTATAATATAGGTGTGAAGTGAGATTATAAATATAAACGATCAATTGATAAATGGACCTTCCATTTGAAAAAGTTTTGTCACTTTTGCTACCTGTAGGACTTGTGTTATTAACCACTCCTATCTTCCAAACGTCGCGTGCTACATGTGCAAAATGCAAGTTTATTTTTGGCAAGTGATATTAATATTGCCCGAATATTGCGGCAAGTCCAAGTTACACCACATTTCAGAACGGGTTATCCGTATAAAGTACGGGGAGATATTAGTTCGGTTGCAGTTACAAAGAGCGTGCTCCCACATTGGTTAAACGCTTTGAAGTATGAAATTCAATTATATAGCAAACTAGCTCCTTACCGCAGAATCAAAAACGGTCTACTGTTATATGTATCATAGGTGACGATTCTTTTAAAGTTTCAACATCCAATCAGTATGCGTAACCAGCTATATCCCGCTAGAATGTTGCAGCAAAGCTATTTTATAGTAATGAAAAGTAGAGTTTAGATAAGAATGTATAAATAATTTTAAAAAAATAAATCGCTTTGAGAATCGACACCCCTCTTTTTAGGCAAGAAATTAAACCGTTTTTAAATTATCTGAACTAAACCAGCTTTTAAATAACAAAAGAACCATCTAATTCGGTTCACCCAGTCGAAAGTTCTGAGGAACAAAACAAAAAAAAAATTGCAGCCGAATTGATTACCTCCTCCTTTTTTGAAGTAGATTCAAAATACAACTAAAATTTACGTATTCATTCTTATACTACATGAACCATGCACTTAATTATTATAACTATTAAAATTTTGTTAAGTATTAAATTCGTAAAAGATTAAGAACCAAAAAATTATTTGTCCACCTTTTCACGAAAGTAACCTACCAGTTCTGTATACTTAACAGAAAATTTAACGTGAACGGACGTCTGCCGACAAAATCCAACATCTTTGCTCTGCAGAACCTTATTATTCTAGAAGCAGTACCCGCATGGAATATTACACCCTCGTCAGGTTATTCGGAGATGTAATTCAATCTAGAACGCTCCATCAATCTGTGAGTTCCCACGCATATATTTCTGTTGATTTGACAAATGATTAGGGTTACCGCCTTTCCATAGCGGATGGGCAATGAAAAGCTAGTTTACCACAGAATAAATAAAAGTACCAAGTTCCACTAGTCACCTCGTCGTCCTAAGTGCGGGTGATGTTTTGTGTTTTCTTTCTTGTTGGATTGCCCGGTAGGAGGATTATGTTTCATTTAAATTGAATATGATAATCTAATAATTTTCTTTGTGGACAAACTTCTAGTGAAAATTTAGACGATAAATTAATGCAATAAAAATTACGAAATGTAAAATGGAGAAAAGAAGAGTAATTAATTGGTAATATTTATGTCTATACACCATGCTTTACCAATAGTAGATAACATATATTTTGGTAGATTGTTTTAAATATTTCTGTGATGCACCTACCAATATTAAATTTCAAATTACTTTTAATACTGCGTTACAAATAACCTCATAGCACTGTTTAATTATTCTGCATAATATACAGTTTCAGTTAACGCGTTAATTTCGTTAATGAATAACATTAAATCGTGTCTCGGATATCACTCAAATCTCGATTTACATAAGTTTGAAATGATATGCTAACGCGTTGGGCAACGTATAACTCATAATGATAAGATCTCTCAGCCGCGCCAGGGCGGCACAGAGGAAGTCGTCATTTAATGTTATATAATGGAGCGCCGATTTTTTCTCATCAGTTTTAACGGCACTCTATTAGAGGTAAATAGTGTTGAACTGTCGTAATTACGGCTTTTAACGTTTACTTAATGTGAGCTCTGAATATTTTAACAGTTTGTCACGAGCTTTCGTGCTTTGGTTTATTGGATTGGAAACGTTTTCAATTTTCACGGAGGTTTAGGCAATTGAATTTAGCAATTTATGATGTGTAGCAGTGTTAAGTTTTTATTAATGTATGAAAATACTCCAAATAACTCTTAAGAAATTAAAATGTTATGCGACTTTAGTAAATAAAAGCAAAACGAGTGCACTCTTTCCCGTATTGTTTAAGATTATGTATCAGTTTTTTCGTTTTTTATTTGTCAAATTTTTTCGATCGATAAGCTGGTTTGCTTGTATTACATTAAAGAGACATGATTTAAGAAATAAAATTTTAATATTATAGAATTGATAATGAGATTGATTATTTTCATGTTTGGTAAACATCGAAATATTTATCATATAATGAGAAACGATATTGAGATAAGTATTGAACATAATAGAAATGTGTGCAGTTAAGGAAGTCAGTTGGTAACAAACACCAATCAAACTCAATATGCTTTATAAACTAAGTGGGCGGAAAAGTTAGATCAATAAACTATGTAATAACTATGTATAGGAAGGCAATAGTATATTATTAAATGAAACTTTTTAGATAAGATGAGTGGACAGCAATTGAAACTAAAATTTTGAGGAGTGATGTAAACATTCTACGCCTCAATTTTAGGCATAGTGATTTAGAGTGAAGTAAACTTTTTATTAAGTTCATAGCTTTTCTATTTAAAGAAATAGTAAAAGTTCTTGCAAATTGTCTGTGTACCGTTCAACTCGATTACAGGGTATTATTTTTAAGTTATTATAGTACGACATCTCTTTAAACTATATAAGCGTTATAATTAATTACACATGGATATTTGTTAAAACGGCTGTACCGATTTCTCTCTTGCACTCAATGATAACCTATTCTTCATGAATGAGATCTTCAATTTATAAATATTCAGTTTCAAGTAAAAGCGGTGAATAAAATTGTGTAAGAAAACCTTTTTAATATTTTATTGTATATTCAATATGTAGATACCATATTGTAATTACTATTGAAAATGCTGTGCAAAGATAAACTTTAATAGTTAAACAGTTGACAGGAGTAAGGCATCGCTTTGTAGCATTAGCGTAGCGCCGCGTAGCCGTAGCACGTCCGTAGCATACGGGCCAATTTGAAGCGCTACTAGTTCGTGAGATAGATATAAAACTTTACAGTTATACCTCTACTGTATTGAGGGACTAAACTTGCTTTAACTGTACATAAAAGAGTATCCGCAGAATGTGAAAGGTTTTGCAAATTAAAATAAAAACAAAGTTTAGTGCTGAAGTCATTTGTCAGGAAATTATGTATGCAGCGTAGCGCGTACCCTTTGAAAATCGAAGGGTAGTTCAACAAACCTAGGTGTGTCCGACTAAGCATGCGGAAAAACTTCAAACACTTGCATCGCGGTGGGTTCTTAGCCCCTCAGGGGTTTGAGGGGGTCAGTCGTAAATTACGCAACTCGCCCTCATTACCGCGGCCGCCCGCCCGTAGATGATATAAGGGTAGCTTGCTCAAGGGCTCCATGCCCCGCTGTCTGCCGCGATGTCTACCTATAAATACTTTAAGAGCGTGGTCGCACTGCAACCGACTCCCCTCGATAGCTTTATTGCTTTACCATAATGAGTTTTTCATTTGATTGTTACAGACAGTATTGCGGTACTCCGCTAAATACAATAGGCTCTTTTATGAACGCACATAACACAACTCTCGACGGATCGTTAAGAACTGTTCGATGCAACCTTCTTGAAATCTATATCTGTAATAAAAACTACATACGTTTGTTAGAGATCACATATACAAGAGAAAAAATAGACAGGATAACAATTATTTCAGCACAATACATAACTCAAACCTACTTTACAAAAAACGTTACAATCAACAGAGAGTGATACATAATGACTGGTCTGCAGCGTTTTGATCACCGAAAGGAGCTGGTGAGTCAGCATATACATAGTTTTACGGCAACACTGGTTTTTCAGACAAAACCATGGAAGTATACCTGGGGAAAGTAAATGAATTTTTGGGGTAACTATTAAAATAAAGAAAAAATGATAATTAACAAATTTTGAAGAACTTAAGGTTTGTACTAAAATGACTTCAACAGTGCGTTTTAATTTTTGTAATTTTTGTACGCCTTCGCCCGACTGAATGGAGAAAGAGGTATCTTCATTTAATTTTAAAGAAAATTTTGTTAAGATTATAATATTATACCTCATACATACTTCTATGTATGTGGAATTTAAACGTAACATGTAATGCTTCAACCGAATAATGTAACAATGTAGTACAAATGCGGTTGTAAAATAATTTAAATGTAAAAAGTTGCGGTAGTTTCGTGCCGTCATTTTGCAGTGGAGTTTTATTTACACGGGAACGAAAATATGCGACGTACGAACCGCGAGCCTCGGGGCTTTTCCTAATATGTTATTATGTGAAATAAAACGAGCCGGTCTGAGTAACCGTCTACCGCTCGTATTGCCTTATCAATGTCGATTTGAGCACGTTGCCTTAATTAAAATATATGAATGCTACTTAAAACATTCTTACATTTTATAGCCCTATTATGCTACCTTCGTAATAGCTTTGTGTTGTATATCGTTTTGATGACTGCGATGCTAAGTGTTTTGTTTGAAGATTTTACGTTTTTCAAATTTAAATATATAATAGAATTTAAGTGCGATCATTTAAAATTAACGTGGGAGTGAAAAGGGACATTATTTGTTATTAAATAAATGTAACCATTTATTCAAGTTTTGTTATGATTTCAATTAATTCATTTATTTATTCTTGAATAAAGAACTAGGTCCAGTATTCATTTGTTCAGTAATTTGGTTGTAAGAAACCTTAGTAAAACAATATTTAATCATGAATAATTTTAGTAAAATGTTTTTCAATGACTTCTTAGCAAAGAGGAAAAGAGGAAAACTAAATAGTTCATGCCTTTTTGAAGCAAATAATCTATGAAAACATTACATAAGGTAGGAAATACAGGATAAAGCTTACTATGGAAAAGCCGATTTAAAACTTGTTATGCAGCTTCAATCGTTATCTAGTCTTTTGTACTCGAACAGAGTTGGTCGCTTTTATTTTTGACAACGTTTAAAAAAAAATTTAATTAAAACATGGCATCGATTAACTCGCGCGCTTCGATACTTTGTAATAGAATTTGAGATATTTCGTGTGTTTTAAATTTTTTGATATAAGAACTGAAAAACAAGTTATGACATTGTAATTCAAGGAATTCTTATGTGTTTCTTATATAGCTATAGCGTCTGATTTTGTGCTATCAGTTATGTTAATAAACGGTTGTTTCTTACGCTTGCTCTGGTTAGATTAGTTAGCATTTTGAAATACAACTTATCGCGTAATTTGAGGATTAGAAGGTTATTTAGCAATAAGTTAAGTATATGATATGTTTGAGTAAAAATTAACAGACATAGCTTCTTTGTGTCAAAGGGCAAAATCTGGAAAGGGGTGAACCATTTTCAAATTATAAATTTTTTTTGGTGGAAGGCAACCGCGCGATATCAAAGTACATGCGAGTGAAAATGCGCGCGAAATTTTAGTGTTTTGTAAAACTAATTATAGATTTGCAGCGTTCAAACTATGTGGGTTATACTGTGAATAATAACAATGAAATGCATGTGTTGCTCTAACACTACATATTTGAACTTAAAATTATTTTGAGGCTCCGGAAGAATACTCAAATATAATATTAGAATGTGTTTCAATTTTCATTAAACTTAGTGCTTGAAAATTGTATCAGCACGAAATTTAAATTTGAACGTGTGTTTGAACACTGAATATTATACATTTAAGATATACACTGGTATAAATTGGTTCAGACTAAAGATTTTTTGAGTGTGGACGTGAACGTTCCAGCATATATTGGCTGTATCCACTGTGTTTAGAAAAGGCATGTACTAAACAAACGTCAGATAGTATCTTAACATTTACTATAATAATATTATTTCAAACAATATAATACCATCGTTACATAGTGTGAATTAATAACGATTACATTTAAATTTCTTGAATGTGTATAAAATAAAATAAATCATTATAGAAATGCAAATAACATTTCTAAGTTAATCGGATTTTTCATATAATATTTGATACTAAATTGACATGAAATCGTTGACGTACCCGTTCATAGTTGATTTTCTTTAGAATGTATTTATATTATTACATATAGGTATTTCGTTATTACTTTACAATAATGTAGATTAATTCAATGAATGTTTTACGGAGACATGTTTAGCGGAACGCAGATACGATTCACAAGTTAATTAATGGATATACAATAAAAATGTACAATGGTTAGTACAGTTATAATACTAATTACCTTTCTCCTTCTTTCTCGCTCTTTTTCTCTTTCCAATTTAAAATCCTTCGAGTGATGAAGGTAGTTCAATCAAATAAACACACATATTATTGTAGATAAATATTATCATAATATTGCATCAATTTTATACATATGTGTATTCATGTAAAATTTTATTCAAACAAACAACCAATTCCAACTTGAATGATTTGATTTTTCACAGACAGACAGCGGGACAAGTAAAGCTAAATAGAAGATTGTAATATAAAGGTCATCTTCCACTACGATTCGACAATTTAGATATAAACATATTTATAGTATGCATTTCAAAAATAATCATGGAGCTTATTACAATATCTGCTAGTGAAAGTATCGTCAAAATCAGTCCTGACATTTATTAGATTGGATAAAAATAGACAGAAAATACACATAAATGGATAGATTGACAAATGATCAAAAAACAAAAGCTTGCTTTATTATTAGAAAATCATCTACATTTCATAAAACGCTGTTATGTATATATATGTTACGTTGTAGATCAACCTTCAATCTATTCATTGTGAAATCCTACCAATAAATACTAATATTTTTTTAAAAAAGCTGAATCTTCAAACTTTATATGGAGAGAAATTAAGCAGAAATCATCGAATAAACAAAATATTAATTACGTCGGATCTATTCCAGATATGTAATTGTATTAAATTAATATGAATGTCTCTGTTTGTATTTAGTGATTTAAATTGGATCAAAACAATAACTCGACTCATATCACACAGCGAAATAAAATAATCCATCGTGAACGTTAACAAAACATTGAGTGAATACAGTTTTAAATTTCATCAAACAGGGAAACAAATAAGTATTCATCGTTTCAACATTTATCATGTTCGCCCGGGAGAAACTTTCATTATTTATAAACAACTGTTTCGAGTGTTAGTGCGATATTCATAATTCGAATACAGTTCGAATGTCAAACTGAGACGTTTCAAATAAGCAATGTGTTCGACAGTGCTGTCACGTTCAGATGGCGTGCCCGGGTGCAATTTGCTCAGTCGCACCGCCTACTGTAATAACGACTTCCGTACCCCGTCGTGGCGCCTCCTCAAATTGGTCGCTTATCACCAATCTACGGCGTAGAGCCGAATATCAGTTGGACCGTTCGCAATTTGTCAACTGCGGCGGAGCGGTTACTTGTTTCCTCGTTTACAAATTGCTCTACGTTTCGCTTTATTATTTGTTCATTGATTTTATTGATCATACATTTCAATCTCATTTTGTTAAGAAACATTATTTTCTTTTGCTCAACTTTGATAACCGTAAAATGTATTAAAACATGCGTATAATTCTGTTTTATTTACGATATGGAAATTGTTATAAGTGCGGTTCAGATCGCAGTATATGTTCAACCTTTCCTCAGTTTATGGTAGCAGCTGAAAACTTTTCTATACCGCTATTTCTCCGGAGCATGTTCTAACTTACTGGTTTATTGCTTTCCGAGATATTATTTCAAAGAACTCTGAATTTATTCTGCCCATTCGCGGATAAGGTAATCCCAGAGGTTCTTATTCCACTACTTAGCTCAAATAGCCCGTACCGAACGGCGAGCAAATATATATGAGAAATGCAGAGCTTGTAATTAGATTATTCATGTATATTCTACGGAAAATATTATGAAGCTGCAAATAGTCAGATTACGTTTTTGTATTAATAATTGCATATGTTTAAAATAAGTCGTAGTTGAACTGCGTTAGTGCTGAATAATTTATGTTAATACTAAACTGCGCCTCGCGGTTTCACCCGCGTAAGTCCGTATCCGGTAGGAATATCGGGATAAAAAGTTGCCGATATGTTATTTCAGTTGTCCAGTTGTCTACGTACCAAATTTTATTGCAATCGGTTCAGCAGTTTATGCGTGAAAGAGCAACAAACATACACACATCCTTACAAACTTTTGAAACTGATTATGGTCGCTGGAAGTGATTAATAATATATACGCTATATTATTTCTAAGAATATTTATCCAAAGTCAGAGACAATTCGTTCAAACTTTGATGGCTTGAGTATAGTTGATTAGGTTTTTATTAAATTTGCCACGAGACGAGACTAAGTATTTTTTTTATTTGCAATATAATAAAAATATTAAAAGACAAAAATATTTTCCTATGAACATCACTAATTTAATATTATATATTCCAATAGATAAATATAACATAGCATTTATTTTTTAATCGTATACCGTAAGAATACAAAACAGATGCACTGTTTAAAATTAGGTGTTGAGTTTTTCGAGGAATAATCATTGGTCTCTTTAAGTTCTTTCACTAAATGTGTAACTGGTATTAAATACTGATTTATTTAAAAAATACGAATCGCTTACCCTACGGACAGATATTGTTATTTGCTTTTATAACACACGTCAAAATCCGACCCGGCGTAAGTAAACATATTGTTTTACGTTACAGTCTGGCAATTCGTTGGTATAGGATAATATTAGAATAGACATAATATACATAGAGAGTAGATAGATCTTATTAGCACGGATTTATAAAATAAACGTATGTTGTTTGTTTTTTTTGTGGTTGGTGAAGTTGTGAAACATTATATTATATTTCTTCTGAATATCTCAGGCTATGTGGTGTTATATAGCCTTAGAACTCAGGGATCACTTACAACATCCAAGTATGAAATAATTTTTAAATACTGTTACTGGACTGTAGTTCCTGTGATTAGTACGTACAAATGGACAATAACAAACTCTTCAGCTGTATATCATCAGAACATATGTGAGGAATTTAATAGGAAACTGAATAAATTATGACTTTAAAGTGGAATATACAATCATTAATAATACTATGATTCCCAAGCAAAGTCAGCTAAATATACTGAAAAATATATCTTCTAATACAAGTGCTTAAAGAGATGCTGTTAAATTTTTATTATCAGTTTCAGTTAACATACCTTGTTAGTGAAAATAACGGCAAGAGTAACAAGCTAGATGAGATCGTAATGAAATGTTTATAAATATGTATTCTTATTATAAAAGAAAAAAGTTTAAAAATTGACTTTGAGCAATATATTATCTTGTGATCAATCTTTGTTTGAATTATAAAATGTCCTTACCACTAAATTCTAAATATTATCCACTATGTACTATGGAATTCATAGAATTTTTGATTATTTTTACTTCTTAATGGTTATCATGCTAAATTTATACTAATAACATAAAGCTGAAATTTTTGTTTGTTTCTTCTAACGCGTGTATCTCAGAAAGTACTGGACTGATTTTAAAAATTCACCGTTCTATATGTAAGTGCCATATATAGGCTGTATATGTATCACGAGTGAAACAAGGTATCAAGGAATAAAATTCTAAATTAAGATAAATTCCATTCTGAATGTATATAACATCTAAACATAAAAAAACAAGTAAGAAGAAGGTACATAAAAAAGTGTGAAACTGCTTTGTAGAAATCAATTAACCATATGTAGATTACCAAATACATCGAACATTCTAGAACTTTACTACTATATAATAAATAACTACAATATTCCGATATAACGTGCATAGTTTCAATATCTCTTCGTGCAATGTTTATCCATGCATGGTGTTCTTGCACAAAACAATAGCTCAAAGAAACTGATTCCACTTTATAGCTATTATAATAGATACCTACACTACGCTTATTCAGGCAATATTGTTAACGTCTAGCATTTCTTCTCTGTGATCTGGTTGACTTTTATATGTGTTACAAGAGTAACGATTACCTATTACCGAGTTTCGATGTACGTAGGATGACGTCATTGCTTCTAAATTGTGTGAGAAATAAAATATGATATGTTTAATAATTCTTGCTACAAATCCGTTACATAAGAAATTTTGAAAGAATAGAAAAAATTCGATCACGAGGCAGGATTCGAACCTGCGTTTCTTGCCTAACCGTAGCAACGCCTAAGCGTTTTCGAATTTTTTCTATTCTTTCACAATTTCTCATTTATAATGCATTTCAATGCTATAAAACTAAAAATTAAATCCGTTACATAGTCAATAATTTAAGTAGATTTATTTTCAATAAGAAAGCGAAGAGAGTTTGCATATTAAATTATATAAATACTCATGTTAGTGATATTCTTACTGTTTGTGATTAATGAATGAACGAAATGAATGAATACTAATAATACTATAATACCTACTAATATTGTAAATGTGAAAGTTTGTAAGTATGTGTGTGTGTTTGTTGCTCTTTTTGTAGATAGCTGGACAACTGGAATAACACATAGGTAATTTTTTATCCCGCTATTCCTACGGGATACAGACTTATACGGGGGAAACCGCGGGGCGCAGCTAGTATATAATAAATTCTTCAATAATCTGTGCTATCTTGGGTCTGAATAGTTCTGATATCCTCATATTTGTAGTATTTGTCCCAATGGATACGGTATGACTATATTCCTTATTCAACTCTAAATGCATTAAAATATATATACCTTAATACCACACATAGACCTTGTTCCTATATTACAAAGAATGTATTGTATATTCAAAAAGAAACGATATCCATCGTAAGTGCGAACTTTTGGTTCAAAATGTATTTAGTCAGGATGACTGGAAAAAGCGTCCCGCATCCGCTCAACGTCCTATCAATCATAGGGAAAGGGCTTTGCAATCCCATACGATAAACTATCAAGTATCTCCGCAGGATTTTGATGCTCACGATTTAAGATGTTATCCCTCGATTAATCGAGAGAAAAAATGTTTTATCATTTGGTTTGAAACCGAATTATCTAAACGTAATAACAGTAAATTATTACATTCGTTTCTGTATGAGTAGAAAAAAATGTTAGAATCCACAAATTTTAAGCATATGTAGAATATATAGTTATTCCTTCATACATGGATATAGCACAAATATTTTATGTATATCATCGAAATGGTTGCTAAGACTAAGTAGATTATTATCAATTTCGACTCTACCCTTCAAAGTGCACGGTAATGTCCCAACACCCTCACTGCTTACTGCACCCATATACCATAAAATATTAATGATTTTAACTGAACTGCACAAATTGTCAGAACTAACTTTCAGATAAAAAAGAATCATAAAATTTGATTCACCCAGTAAAAAGGTAACAGACACAAAAAATACGGTCGAATTGATAGTCTAATAATTTTTTTTACTAGTTTTAAGTCGGTTGGAATGGACTTTTTATTGGTCTGCGATTACATCATACAAAATCCCAATAACTGTAATTGCTCCTCTAAACCAACGAGACTAGACTAGCGTGTTTATTCTACCAAATAAAGTTGTGACAAACGTTTGTAATAGTTAGAAGAGAACTCAGAAATTCAAATGTGGCCGCATATAAATGGCTTAGATTATCTGAATTGAATAACAGGTTTCGGTTTATGAGTAGTCGGCGGTCGCGTTTATTTCGCTAGCAGTGACCGGGATTATTACCTGTTCCCACTCCCCATGGCGTGACGTCCAAGTAGCCTAGAATTAGAAAACCATAATAAGCAAATATTTAGTGATTTATGCTCTTAATAATTAAGCAGACTGGCGACCGAGTGCCCTTAATAGACGATTGTTATAGCTTGTTTTATGTCAAAAGTATTTTAATTACCCATTTAACTCGTTTTATTGCTGTTTACTTAATTATGTCGTTTTGAATATAGCGGGCCTGGTTTTGCAAATTTAATTGCACCATAGCATTGTTATGCTTAGAATTCTTATTATGAAATAATATATGGATTGAACCTGGATTGTAATAACCTACTAATTATGTCCCGAATTCCAATTTTAGTGCCGTTCCAAACATAGATTGGGATCAGGTTATATACAATATTTAAGCACATTCACTCTTATAAGTCGTTGATGTAGGTAATGATTCTAGGGAATTGATTCACTGACTGTAAAATTGTCATACATACAGTATGTATACTTAGTCTGGCCATAAATACTGTTACACTTAATTATAAAAAAATATTACATTTGAATTTCGAATCTGTC
>NW_024045132.1:2591593-2613125 GCF_012273895.1 Zerene cesonia | reverse complement strand
AATAAATGTTATTTGCAGTTAACAATTTTCTTTTTTCTTTATTACAATATTTATGGCAAGACTAGGTATATACATACAGTATATATACACTTTTAGAACAATATGTTTTTATAGAAAAACCAGCAGGTTTCAGTTTAAATTATACACGTGATGGAATAACGATATTCGTTTCGTTAACATGTATTCAATTATTTCCTTAAATAAACAAAACTTTTTGTTTTTAACCTTAATTTTTGATCCTTACGTACAAAAACGTCAACGGTTTTTTTAAACAAATAAAAACTGTACGTCTCATTTATACGATATTGTATTGCATCTAATGTGTGAATTGTATATATCCCATAAACCCACATTCCCAACTCCACGCCAGGTTCGACTAATTGTTCTGTCGCTAATGAGCGTGGCTCACTGTCGGTAGCACCTTCGTCGTTTAATTTCCTGCTAAATCGAACTCATGTTCCCTTGTGGTGCTTGTGGATAAGAGATGCATTTCACAACCGTTTCACAGATAGATTATCTTTGGAACCATAATTACGTACACATATCACCTATATATTAAAATGTTATTAAGACATAATTGGAAAAGAGCAACTACAGAGTTTCTTGCCGGCTCTTCTCTGTATAAACTACTTTCCGAACCGGTAATGCAAAAAATGCGTTATGACGATTCAAAAGTGTTTCTTTGAGAAGTCTAATTGAATAAATAAATGTGTATGTTTTAACTCTGTTACTTTATCACTCAAATCTTTAGAAAAAGAAAAAGAGCAAGGTGCTAATTTATTTAATCTCACCCGTATACCGCTGCACGCTGTGTACAGACAGTCAATTCTATAAAACACTTTTCATATATGTATACTGAGGACAGAGATAGACATTCTATAACATAAGTGAATAGCTCCTGAGTAGGTATATGCTAATTTTGTGAAGTTTTTTTCTATAGGTAGTATTTGTTTTTGTTTTCTGTTATGATGATTATTAAGTCGCATGTCGAATCGAATTTTTAGATTTGTTAACGTGTTTAATGTTATTTCGCAATTGAAAACAAATGTACGGTAACGTATTCACGATTAGTATGATACGGTTAAAACGGTATGGTTAAAGCTGCCGACCATATCTAGTTAATCAATATTTATAACAATTATAATAATGAGAACTTAAAAAATTAATTTATATACGTCAGTTTCTATATTTGTGTGAGTGCATTAAAGTATTTATTTTTTTATTTTATTTATAAGGGATAGAAATAATCTATATAGTCATCGCGACTACAAGAATGTATATAAATATATCAATATACCTTCTCATTTAGAATTATTGATTTTTAAGTCCACAATCAACTAAAACGATAGTTGATTATATTGATAGCAATTAAACATTTGAATGAAGTAATATCAACTAATAAGGTTTGTTTAATGTTTTTTAGACACGGCAAACGATTTACAAAGTGATAATTATTATTATTAAATCACTGTTAGTTAAGAGATATAAATAAAAAACTTGTGAAATCAGAAGCTTAGCGATGAGTTTGTAAGTACAGAATAGCGCAATAAACTTAAAATCGCTGAAGTGTAAATGTATTTCTGTAAAGTTGATGAAGAAAATGTCGATTTGTGGTATTTCTAAACTTTGCCTTACATCAATGCTCGATCAAAGAGGTATTAATACACTTATGTACTCATTTTTCACTTCTATTTACCATGGTAGATATAACTTTTTTGCGGGCAGATATTGAATGGAAACATCATATCGATTTTTTTATTCTTAATTAACTTTTATCAATGTTTTTTTTTAAAGTTTGGTTAAATAGTTTACATATCAGCATTTGTGAAAATTTGTAACATATTTTTTGTAATGCGCCTTTAAATCGAAAATCAATTTGTTTCTTGCGCACTCATTTGGTCTCGATTAAAGTCCGAGGTCCAGACCACTAGGCCTCTACTGCTCTGATATGTGAGTGATTCTATTAATAAATTCTATTTAATATCTGAATCTGAGTCCTATATATATTTTGATGATATACCTTTACCGTTATCCGCATCCATATCATGAAGTCAAAATCCGTCTAACTTGTGAAAGCCATCACCTATTATTAATTACCTACGCTTTGATGTCCATGTTATTTGGAACCATAAGCCGGCTTATTCAAAGCGTGTTCTAATATTTCCCCGTAGTTCTCTACTAATACGTCCTCATTGTTTTCCATACACTTTTAAGCATTTCATACTCGTTAAGTTTGTTCTCCGTTGCGGAAACTCATAAGTGTAAGGGAAATGTGTTACAATACGTTGAAATATTTCTTACGTATGTATTAATGTTACAATCTATAATATTTTTAATCTACCTCAATGAACACTTAAAAACTTCGCAAACTAGTTAATAAGGTGAACGGAATGTGCAGTATATTTGTGTTTAGTTGTTGATGTGATTAGTTGAAAGCTAGAAACGGGTAAGACTCGAAGGCAAGGAACCTCGCGTGATTTGGCGCCTTGCCGCGCGAAGTTTTAACACGTAACAACTAACTTCGTGATATCATACATTTACCTGAACTTGTTACGAGCTGGATAAGGTCAAGACTAGTTTTGGTTTATGGTACGAAACCATGTAACTAATACCGTTGCGTATAGCTTCAACATTACGAACATAAAGGTTATTTGGACAATTTAATAATTTGGAGTTTAAAGTTGAATTGAAAAAATGTGTTGGACCTCTCTTTCATATTTTAAAATAAAATAAAATAATTGAATTATGAAATGTACACACAAGCAAAAACTAATTCAACAATGTTTCATCCTGAAGTCAAATCTGGAGAGATATATTAAATTGTTTTTCATTACAATAACGTCCACGTTGCGATAAATTGGTTTAAGTTTTTTAATATTAAAAGCAAACGCGCAATATGTACGAAGACTGATATTTTTGGGAAAAATATACAGCTTATGAAAACTGCAAAACACAGCACACACTTAAACAGATTAAAACTATAACGTGGATTTAAATTATTTACAACTTATTTGCTTTTCTTAGTACATTAAAAAAGGAACAGTAATTTTCTTAAAAATCTTCTTAAAATATCGAGAAGTTTCAGTTTTTGAGATTCAATAAAAGTATTTAAAAAGTCCTCTTACTGTTTTATAAATTAACACGAGTTTTTTTTATACATGCTTTTATTTGCTTCATCTGTATGTTTGTATGTAACCAACTCATTTAGACTAGATTTTGACCCCCTATAAACAGATGAAACGGACAGATTCAATTAAAACTTTGTACACTTATCAAGGGTCGGTGACAAAAAAATGATTTCATGAGTTTACCTTATTATCCTGATTAGCATCGTCAGGATAAAATCATTTCCTTACTATATATACTCTGTGCAAGAGCAAATGTGACAAGTTAGATGATTTCATAATAATTGAAGCTTGTTTTTTTGTCTTTCACATGTATTTATTTGATTAACTATAATATAAATACTTATAATTTTTATAATTACTTACGCTATTTATATTTAAAAAAAAATCAGCTTGAACTTGTCTAGATATCTGATTAATAATGTGGGTTGCATCCTATTCGATAAAAGTTGCGTATAACATATTATATGCGCAATTTTTGAAGTGAAAACTTCTCTAGGCGCGTTGAGCGTTTTGGTAGAGGGTAAAATCCTCGTCGCGTCACCGACATGCTAATGATAATAGTATATCTATAGCTATGGAGAGCCAGACTAGCGCACGCGCAGTAGCAACTTGAATTCATTGAAATTCGTGTAAATATAAATACTATGTATAATTAAGATAATTGTATATTAATTATTTTTTCAACCACTTTGTATTTATATTTTGTTCATGATTTGTTTAACCTATCATATGTAACTAATAAATAAAACAAAAAATTTCATATAATTTTTGCATATAGTTTTAATTACTCTCAACTTAATAGTTTCGTTTTCACATCTATCGGCAGTCCCACGACTGCTACTGTTTTTTTTAACATGTTTTGTTTTAATAAAATAAAAGTCAGCTATTTTATTACATTACTTGTCTAGACAACTTTTTGATATGATCGACCTACTTATATATGATCAAATGTTATACATAAAAATTGTTTGTATACGGTTTTCTGTCTGTCTGAACTAGAAAACTCTATACACAACCTATCCTTCAATGATGACTTGTATAGAAGTTTTGTAATTTCGCGAGTGAAAAAAACGAGTTATAAATCTAATACAGAAATTAATGGATGAACAAAGATAAAACAAGAGTTCGATGGCATTCTATCGAATATTATATGTCATAGATGTATTATTGTATATCAGAATTTGGTGTTCTTTGAAAATATTTAAATTAATATTACGTAATGCGTGCGTACCATTCAACAACGCAATTTACTAATTCCCAACCGAAACAACCTTCTCTAAATGTGTCAATTTGATGCTAATTACAAAACTACTCGGAGCGGTCACCTCGCAAACAGTGGCTTTGGTCTCTAGTTAACTCCTGTGTTTGCTGTGCGGCCAAATAGCCTTCCCTTTCAATCATGGAGTAACGTTTACATTTGATTAGCACAGATCGTGTTCTATGTTAAACAATATAGCATATATAAGTAATATCTTTCTTTAGTTCTTTATATTTCACGATACATTTTATTTTTAACAATTTCCTTAGTGCGATTTTTTTAGCACGGGAGTTTAGGTTCTGTCCATAAAATGAGTCCAGGAGTCTATTCGTATACTGTTTCAAATTTAATTTCTGGAGATTTGGAGAGGTGTTAGCTTTTTTTTGATATACCAGGCAATTTTCATACCACTTATTTAAATAATGTATATCGAGCAGAATCTGAGTAGTGAAGAGAGCAACAAATCAAATATTTAATGTTTTCTAGGGTATCGGTTCGGAGCAAAGTTTATACAACTTTCGAACTGTCAAAGAAATATTTCGTATCTCTCGGTTCATCGTATTATATACTGTCTGTGATACAATGTCACAGTATGTCTAAAATAGGTATTCCTGTTTATTGCAACCATATCTAATTATGGAGATTGAAATATGATATGCATGATAATATTTCAAATTTATTTTTCTGCCTATTTAATAATAAATTGTGTCGCCGCAACGTAATATTCCCTAACAAGATCTTTTCTCAAATTTTCTACTCAATATAACAAAGAGCTGGCTTTAGTAAACGGGTATATTAGAAACCCGAGCAAAAATTTAAGGCCGTGTGTTGTGTACTGTAAAAGTTTGCACAAAGGTTTTCTGAGTTCCTTCATAAAACTAACAATATTGCCAGCAATAACAAGACAGGAACGTTTCTCGGCAGCCCATATTCGCAGTGCTATTGTCTCGCTCGGCGGAGTTTAGGGGCTTGAGGCAGCAGTGTTAGACTGTACGGCCCATTGTTTAGCTTTCTTCACCTGCCAAGACAGATTTCACACAAAGGCCACGCTCGTTTCTGCACTCGTATTTGTTTTTGTTGTATGCAATTGGAGGTTTTGAGTACGCCACACGAGGGCGCGCGGATCTCCGCTCGTTTGTGGACTGGAGTACCTACACACACTTCGCGGTGTTTTTGTTTATTTATTTACGGTCTTTGTATGCATGCTTTTCATTTTTCTTGAAACATTCACGTAACAAATAATTTGTATGAACGTAGCGAAGGCTCATGAAATAGTTTTCGGAGTACGAGGAGGTTGAAATTTGCATTTTATGTTTTAGGACGGTAATGATAGTTGAGGCGGTAGAGGAGGGTTTGGCTTTGTAAAATATTATACAAAATTGACGTCATATGAGTTATACTTCTAGTTGAAGTGGTAATTGCATTGGAAAATACCTACACTGCTTATTTATGAAGTTCTGGCGTAATTTTCCCTTTTATAAATGTCTAAACACTTCAGTCCCGTGTGAGGTAAATATTAAAAAGTTTCTCCATTTATGGAACCCACGAAAAAGGTATATAGTATGGGTTTACTTGGGTCAAAAGTGTGAAGACAGTAAACAAGGCCAGTTAAAATAAGAATAGTGTTAAGACGTCGGAAGAAGGGTGCCGTAAATTGATCGGCCTCAAGATTGAGTGTCGAAGCATTTCACACTAAAAGTCATTTATTATATTCTTATATGAAAAGAACACACATGATATGACGAAATACTTAAACTTAATAGAAATGAACGTTAAATTATATAAACCTTTCAATGTTTTTCAATTACCTGTAGTGCAATAGATTTTTTATGTTTTGCTAGATTCGCAATATTTATACACCTGTACAAAAATGAGAGTAACGTTTATATGACCGCTTTTTTGCTATAACTTATGAACACAAATGACTACTATTCTATTGTACAATAGTTATAAGGTCGCGGACGCTAGTTCTTTATATTTTATTATTTGAACAATTTCCTATAAAACACAGAAAGAATCACGACAATCGGTTGAAAACCCACGGAACCCACCACAAAGCGAGAAACAAAACAAAAAATGACACACAAATTGAGAACCTTCTTCGTTTTTGAGAACTTTGAATAAAAGATACTATCAGCAATTAATAATAGCTACAAATTTTGATGACACTTATGAATAATACCATTATAAGCCATATTATATTGAAATGGAATATAGATTAGAGACGTCTCTAGTCTATTTTATATGAAATCTAAAAGTACCCAATTGAATCTAATATAGTATTTTTTTATGTCATCGACGACAATGAACCTGATTGGTCGCCTGATGGTTAGCGATACCACCGCCCATGAACATTTGGAGAGGCGTAAGATCGATTGCAGACTTTACGTGGATACAATGGAATGCGCACTTCTAATTAGAAAGGGATTGAGAAAGTATTGACGACAGGAATAAAGGAAATGACTGGGAAGGGTAAGGAAAAGGATATCGGCCTCCCGCTCCCCCACTATTTCACGGCGGTATTCTATGGGGGTGTGGTACTTCCCCGGTGCGAGCTGGCCCAATTTGTGCCGAAGCGTGCTCGACTACCACGTAAAGTTATTTCCATAGATAATTTATTTCCCGTACAGGTTTCGTTTGGAACTTTAAAACGATAAGAATTAAAATAAAAATTTTCTATTTGTTCTTTTGCTTCGGGACATTAATAGTCACTACTACATCTCTTCTATCCCACAATCTACGCATTTTAATGGTACAGTTTACCAAGAAGGTATGACACTAAGTAACTTCGCGACTAGTATCACAAATAATAGCTTTTAATGAACCATAACACTTTCTTTTTGTAAATATTTTAACCAGAATGAAAAGCCTGCTAATGTATTAATGCAGTATTAAATAAATCATAAACTTTAATCTTACCTTGAAAATTTTATGGAGAAAAACACAATAACAGTAAAGAACCTTTTTGTTATATCTCTGTGCTTTTAGGGCATGATTTGTGAAAATCCATTTAATGTTATCTAAACAATAACAGAAGTCACTAAACGCGGTCTGCCCATTATATTGTTGGGATTAAATAAAATGTAAACAGCATTACGGTTCAGAACAAAGAGTAAGGTAATTTGCATAACGTTGTTCACCTTTCAGCCTTTGGTCTTGGCACTGGGCTGGAGCCAAACCGACTCCATTTAGTGCACCCAAAGATGATTATACGCTTAGATGCTCTTCCCTAACGACATTATTGACGTAATAAAGAAACAAACTAATGGCATACACTAAAGGGCAGTGAATTATTCTAACCAGAATAGTTTTGCGATTTATTTTGAGATGTACGAGTACATCGTTTCTGTGTTAAGATGATTACTATTTAGTTATCATTCACGAAGTCACTTATTTTATCATATCTTAAATATTAATGTGCTAATTTTTCAGTTTACTAGACCTTATTTTTATCTTATGCGAGTATTATAACATGTAGGCAAGTGTTCAATTACTAATATAAATTTTTATAAGACTGTAGCGTTCGTGGTTATATTTAGATTACTTGAATCCTTATGAATATATTGTGTAGGTAAATTTAAAAATAAACGTTACGTTATTTAATTACGAAAAATACCCCAATGAAATAGCATTCAAACATGTGTTCAATGTTACAACAATTATATAACTTAAGTTGTTTATACAGCAGAATCTACTAGTTAATTGATTGTAAAGAAAGCGTAGGTTATCCAAGCAGAGTCCACACGAAACTTGCTACCAAAAGTAATATGATTACGGTGAAGTCACGATCTCAGATCTTATTTTCCCTGCATAAATTATAGCTAGCTGCTGGCTCGTTAAAAAGAACACGATCTAGAATTACCGCCGGCTAGTGGAACATCGCGACGGGTAAACTCGCTTTATGTGCACTTAAATCTGCTTCCTAGACTTGTTTCATCCACTTAACTTTAGCGCATCTTAATTTAAGCCCAAACGCGCAAAGTAAGGCCTATAAAACTTCACAAGTACACGTTGGTGTGTTTTATGATTTATGGCGATACTTTAAACATGTCTGCATTTTTAAAATCTTCAGTTTCGTAGCTTTTTATTAATTAAGCGGCGCAAAATATAAGGAATTGTTGTTCCACCTTGAGTTAAATATTTTAACATCACTTTTCGAATGGCATATAAAAAATTATTTAGTACAACAAAAGGAAAATAAAACTCATCACAAAAGCCATATTCCAATGTAGAAAACACTTCAGCCGTCAAATTTTAATAGCAAGTTAAGTGCCCCTTAATAAGATTTTGTACGTTGTTTCTGTCGCTCAAATCTTTTACTTTTGTTCTATATCTGGCCCTTTTCAACTTGACTCAAACAAATTTATCCAACTGACGTTCTGGCAATTTGACCACACGGATCTGCGAGACGCGCGCTATTTCAGTTTTACCGTTTGTTAGTCCTGTTATTTTCTTTGTATATCTGCTTTGATGTTTCAATTTTTGTTATAAGACAAAGCATATTATGAATGTTTAAAAACTTTATAAACCATTGTTTGTGTTTAAATTTTAGCTCACAAGGTTTCGCTTTGTAGTTTTAATTGAGTGTATTTCGGAATCTTATGTTTGTATTTATAGGATGGCAGTAGCAAACTTGAACGTTCCCCTTCAATGTAGTTTTTTTAGGTCTTAGCTATTAAATATTGAAATTTAGGATATCTAAACTAAAAAGGATAACATGTTTTTAAATGTATTATTTTAAGACCTCAAATGAAAAGAAAAAGCTAGCTTTTATGTAGTTAGTTAATATTCTTTTGTAAATTTTTTAGATACGATCTAATAAAAATGTGTGTAACTCGATTTATGCCAAAATTTATCATATATATGACGATGTAAAAATTGCGTGAACCGTGCAAGTATAAATTTCAATATTTCCTAAATGTTCCTAACGACAATTTACACATAACTTCATTTTCGCTTCACCATAAAAATGAGTGAGAACATGTCTCTTGCATAACTCATTTGCTTCAATATCTAAGGGATTGGTAATGTCATAAATACTGCTATAATCATTTCTTATTGCCCTATAAAATTTTGGTTTTGGTAAATTTATTTGCACTTACTCATGACCTTACAAAAGTGGGGTCCAATATCGTAATTGTAAAATAAAATTTGGTGAAAAAACATAAAGGTCAATTTCATAGTTATATTCCCATTTGTAATCGATATATATTAATAAATTGCAAAATGGACTGTGGTAAACGGAATAATGTCAATATTTTATAAAAAGATTCGCTGATATATCTGATAACAGAGATAACATTTGAGACGCTTATAATAGTGTGGTCAATTTGCGGTAACACTGTAATTCTCGAAAAGTTTAAATTATTTCATTTTTTTTGTGTTTCCTAAAATAACGCAAAATCTATAAGTCCAATACATGCTGACAAGAATATCTTTATCTTAATAACATCAAAAGGCAGGAAATTACAGAATAACCTATCTATTTTAAAAAGTCCTGTGGTTGTTTTACAAGCTGTAACTCCAACCGCTGCGGTCGATAAGGGCTCCTGAAAATCAGTGCTGTTACTGGTCTTATGGAGCACTTTACCCTCAACATGAAGGACATTACGAGACTGCTTTTGTCCTTATTTGTTATTATTTAAGACTAGTTTTAAGGTTTAATAATTAGTTCCTTTAATACATATTTTTAATCTATTTGTTGTTTCTTCTGTTAATATATTTCTTGTACGCTTTTTTTGTTTGGTTTTTTCATGGTAAAACGTAGTATTATATATGTTATTATAACGGCTATAATTAATTACAAACGTTCCACGTTGAAAAATACGTATAGCTTTCAGTATGCGTTACTGAACATTCGTGTACATTCCAGATTGTTACGCTATCTTCAATCTTCATAAAAGGAATTTCATGGAATATTATATGAATGCGGCAGTGACAGTTCGTAATGTATGTGATGAGGTCTAGTGTAAAGAATGCGAGTGCGTTCGGTGAGGTGGACTGGCGCTATCGCACCATCATATGAGTTATTCTCGTAGCGATAATGATAAGCTGATTCAGTGCTTCCCCTGCATTAAAACCTCGTTAGTTCTAAATGTTTTTGAGTGTTGGATTTTAGGTAATGGGTACAAGCTGGATAGTAAGGGAATAGATTTTAATTACAGTTGTTTAGCTCAACAATCTCCATATATCTCCATATATAGAAAGAAGGATTATCTTTCCAACTTTTGTATATATATATTATATAAAATTTAATATATAACATGTTATTATACATAAAAAACCTTCTCTTGATCCTTTCTATTAATAAAACCCAATCAAAATCTGTTATGTAGATTTGAAGATTTAAACATACATAGAGACATAGGGACAGAGAAAGCGACTTTGTTTTATACTATGTAGTGATTTTTCCATTTTGTATCTATTTATCATTATTTATTAGATAAATAATATGATATTTTACCCTCATTGATCTAAACTCAGAATGCAACGATGTAATTTTTTTTTCAATATATATGTGTACTGTTACCACACCACAAAAGATTTATTTAGTGTACATAGTAATTAGTAATTAAAAACTCTTCACCTGTAAGAGATACTTTGCAGTTCCGTTTAATTGTTGGGTGAGTTTATGACGATAAATAATGGACTATTTTGTTTTGTTTATTATTTGCTCATCGCTATCTCTTATTTGGACTTAAACTATGTTAAATATACCTATATTTAAATTATGAATTTTCCAACGAGAGTTTCCTAAGTTTTCGGTTGCAAAATGAAATTATTATGGTATTATGTTGAGTTGTAGTATTATTAATGTAGGTTTCACCTCACTAACTTTGTATGTTTGTTGGTAGTAATCTTTGAAATTACCGATATGATTATTACATTTGTTCACTAACCAAAAACAGTACCAGTCATTGCGAAAAAATTTACTGAAGTGTCGTATAATTTGTAAATCAAATCATATAAAATAGGTGAAATGTGATGATTTACCGGCTCACGCTGACTAAACGCTGTATATCGAATATACATAGCATTCACAAAAGTATTGGTCTCTCTATAAAACAACTTTAAAGTTGGCAGCTTTTATGCTTAAATCACTGGAAACGCTTTATTTAATAAATGTTAAAAAAGTTTAATGTGAACTTAAGATGTCATTTTCATGAACAAAACCTGAATATTGATCAAATAAATCATATTGTTATTATTATCAAATTTGATGACGCTAAAATACGTGCTTCAAAATCTATTATTTGTTTCTGTAACGGGCACGGGTTTGTAGCCTGTCTGTAAATGGCGAACGGACAAAGCTATAGAATTTCAAAATAATAAATGCGCACTATGACTATATAACAATAATAGTGAAAGATTATCCTTTTATTATTTTTTTTATGTCATAGCGGGCAACCGAGCTGGTGGTTCCCTTTTTCTACCTCTTTCTTTTTTTAATACCTTTTTCTCATCGTGTTTTTATTATTATTTAAAAAAAAAACACGGTGAATATATCAAATGTGCTTATTAAATAACACCCAATCGATTTAAATTAATTTGAAATGTAAATTCAAATTGATATCGTTATATCAAATCAGCAGAGTGTACCATTTAATAAGCAGAAATGGGAAGCTTATCAAAGAAACTAATCAAAGCGAGTCTAGAATTAAAGCCATAAATAAGTTTCATATTTATATAATAAGTCAAGCACAGATTTACTCAACTTTAATGCTTACCCTACAACTAGCGCGACCCTTTTCCCATTATGTTTAATGAATTTGAGTCTTGACTTGTAGAATTTAAAGCTGAAATTTACGTGGACAATCTGATTGGGTAGGTATTGATTAAACATTGAATTTGTTTATTTAATTATTTAATCATGCGTCATATTTAATTGAAACAAGCATACTTAAAAATATATTGGTAAGTGTATTTAACAAATCTTACAAAGGTCCTTAAACTACGTTAAAAACGTTACATTACGATATTATTAAAAGAACAATACATAAATGTATCACATACATTGGTATAACGCCGAATCACAGCTTAGGGTTGCGTGACTAATGACTTTTCTTCTATTTCTTATTGTTTTTCAGTTGTTGACCCTACCTACACTATCGACATTAGCCAGTTGGGGTTCAACCAGCAATTATAGCAATAGATTTACAAACCGATTGTTGTAAGGAATTGCCGACCCCCGAAAATGTTATGCGGTTTATGTCAACAAGCCACTTAAATAGGCCGTAATTTAATGTTCATAAATGCAAATATTTTTAATCGACATTTAATTTTTCTCTTTACGTTTTTAAATAAAATGTTATTATTCGTCCGGTACATTTGTATCTGCATTGTTTACATTTTGTATTAATTCCTAAAAATTGTTTTTGCTTTAAGCGCCGTTCTATAAAATTATTTTAAACATTTAATTTTCATAATACATAAATCTATAAAACAAACATGTTAACCAATTTTTATTGTTCAGCATGTTTGTATTAAACTTATGTAAACTATCACTATCATATTATGAATATAATAATTGCTTAGCGAATTTGTCCATCGCTACTTTACATAAAAATTGTACGAAGCTTTCTAAAACATACGTAGGTACAACAGATCTTCTAATGCAACACGCAGTATCCAGTGTTCTTATCTACATTGTAGCTTCTATTTGAGTGTGGTTTATTTTCAGTCGTTTACGAGGTTGCTGTGGTCCAACGTAATACCACAGTAAAGCGAGCGAGTGCACGGATAGGAGACTCGTTTAAAACAACAAAGGGGACGTGGAATTCTCTCCGATCATGAAAGAATACGTCTATGGCAGTAAGCAGATTTTTCCTTTCGTTTGTCGTTTGCGCTGGTTGAATGAGGAGTGATAGTTACGTGGGGATAGATTTTATCAATTAATATAATAGGCACAGGCGATGTTCAAGGTCACGTGACAGTTGGTTAGATTTAAAACTTATTCACCGAGCTTTATAAAAAGAGTCGCTTACATTTTATTTCAATAATCGTGTATCTTTTTACAAACTTCAATCCGGACTGTGTTACATATAGAAATTTATGTAAAAAAAAAGTTTTCTAAATTATGCCTATTATATATTGTAAATAGGTGGCAATTAAATATTTTTTTTTGAAACTGAACAAATCTAGTTTTTGTCATGAGCTCCGTTAGCTCTTAGAATTAAGTTTGGTAAAATTAACCTAAAATTAAATCGGTATCAAACGTGAATGTCTGGTCCAATATAAACATGAGTCATTTAAATACAAAATGTACTTAAAATAAAGGCCGATAGATACTAGATTCTTTCATCAGAACAGGTGTAATAAGACTGCATATTATGTAATGAGACAGGCTATTGATATAGAAAGCCTACCATAAGATTCAGTGAATGATTGTCATTAGTATTCCTTCCGAAATATCAATTTTTAAATAACCAAAGCTGATGTAATTCTTGTGATCACCAAATAATTTTCTTGAGTTAAAAATTGATTTATTTATAAGAAAATTTCTTAAAATAATTCACAGCTCGGTTATATTTTGAGCATATAGTTTGAAATTATGAGTATAACTTTATATACTTTTATTTTATTCGAAATAAAATACACATCTTAAATATCAAAGAAACACAAGATCTTTTAGGCTCGTATAACCTAACAAGTCACAGAAAATTTCCTTAAAAGCACAAAAATGAAATGGATAGTAGAAGGGGTCTCGCTAAAGTATATAAAACAGAAACGTTCATAAACTTTTGTTTGTGCTCTTGGAAATAATAAGGCACGCATTTTACGAGGAGGGAGCAATTGGTGCCTCAATCTGACGCGTCTCTCGGATATAGTACATTTACTTGCAGTTACTGGCTAAATTGGCCATGCTGCCTCTTCTCAACGAGTCACACTATTTCGCGATTCATAGCATAACTGGTTACTCCATACGATACAGTATTTTTATTTCGCTTTTCAGTTGTTTGGCGCTTGGATTTTTAATCGTTTGAAGGCTGATATCTCATGTGATATGTGTGTTCTATATATTTTCATTAGCGGATTCTTAATCATTAATCACTGATGCCGTTAGGGTCATTATCAAAATGTCAACGTAACTTACGTGACATGAATATTGACCGACTTTATAACAATTTGTATCACTGATTTGATAGTACCCTTAAGTAATTGAAGTGGAAGAAAATAAACTTTCCATAAAAAACTAATTTGAAGGAATACCTCATTAAAAGTATTACTTTAGATGCATAAAAATTGTGGAGTTCCTCCTTTCTTAAATCAATCAAGAAGGAATCATATTTATCATGTAAAGTGTAACTGTATTAAAAAACTTATGAAAGTTTTTACTATAAAAATGAACAAGAGTGTACGTAAACTTCGCAAATACTCCGGTAGTACGAGTTAACCAGCAAGTCGCGTAAAATATTTTACGATTTCCAAGTCGAGATGCAACCGTCGGGAAGGAGAGTTACCCTTCAAAAATTATGTGACCAAAGAGTTTATTTTGATGCTCTTTTGTTATTTCAACGGATAAATTCAGTTTTAGATTTTGTGCTCAAATGCATGGTCAGGGTAGAAAAAAGACTGATGTTGGATGAGATAGATAGCGCATTACTGCAGTGCACAATGCATAAGTTCGTGTTTGATTTATCTTCAGGTTCAGGTTATGATTCTTAATATTATATATAGGTTTTGAGATGCTTTCAGTGAGTAGATATTTAAGTGGCATTTACTATGGCTCGTTTAAAAAGTGTTAATTTATGTTACTTTTTATGTTATTTATAAGAAGATTATTTCAATTCGAACGACGTGCATGTACGAAGAACGTCTGATATTTTAAAAAACGATATAGAGTTACAATAGAATTATAAACCTCGCTTAAATTCTCCTTTACACTTTAATTGGAAGTTATCCGTTGTACACAAATTAGATTCTGTGTATTTAAATATAATAGAATTAGTTTAATTGTTGAGTTCAATTATTTACTCAAATCACGCAATATTTTCATCATTAACAATCGTGATATGATTTTCACTGCACTATAAAATCTATACTAATATTATAAAGCTGAAGAGTTTGTTTGTTTATATGTTTTTTCGTTTGTGCGTTTGTTTGAACGCACTAATCTCAGGAACTACCAGTGCGATTTGAAAAATTCTTTCAGTGTTGGATAGCCCATTTATTGAAGAAGGCTATCTATGTACCACGGGCGAAGCCGGGCGGTAATTTATAAATAAACATACATCTCGTAATATATAAATATACAGCTCAAAAAATAAACGAAATAAAACATATATAACTTGCTTTCATATTTGAAAGACTTATTCGATGATATAGTTGGTCCATTCACTTTTGATAAACAGATGTCGGTATCCGATATATATTTACAAATTTTCTCCGTAATTTTATGTGTAATTTGACTGAGTTTATTCTTAGGTCTCGTGTGCTTTTTCCGTTTATAATTCAATCTGATATTTAAAGAGCGTACATGTCCCTGAAAGGCCGGCAAAGCACTTGTAACACCTCTAGTGTTGCAAGTGTTTATGGGCGGTGGTGACCATTTAACATCAAGTGGCCCACCTGCTCCTTTGCTTGCCCTGCCATAAAAAAAATCTGATATTTTGGTTTTGAGGTTAACTATATAACTATTAGGTATATATTTGAACATTTTAAACCTTTATTGTAATTGATGTCAACAATTAATGGATGAACCGATCTGTTTTTTATTTGATTTCATCGGATCATATCTTTATATACTTCTAAACTAAACTAAGATTTCGTGAACAATGTTACATAATAAAATAATCATGATGCTTTTCTATTTGTTATATTGTGGTCTACAATTAAAAAAGGAACATTAATGAATTAACAGCAAAACTAAGGAGTTCCCCACACATATCATTTCAAAATACAGCTTTATTCCTGCCGTATCGTAACTTAAAGTTGAGTGTTTTTGAAGTCAGTGGTTTGGAAACACTCTCCCTGTCGGAACTGTCATAATTACGCCGTTTACAATGCTGCCATGTTTCGGGAATACTGAATTAACTTATGAGTAGTGTAGATTTGCCCTTATATATTGATATAAGTATCGACTTTTACATAACATATAGTCGATTAAAATAAAATGAAGTGCTTTCAAGAGTTTGGATAACAATAATAAATTAAAACACCGCCAATGCTACTTCGTAATATTATTCTAGAACTAGAAAAAAAAACCCGAACTAAAAAACATATGTATTTAATTAACAACACAACGCTTATAAGAATCGGTGGCAGTGCCTGATCTTTGGGTACACTCTAATTATGAAGAGTAAAAGTAGAATTTACTGGGAAATCCATTGGATATATCATAATCGTCGTATCACATACATTTACTGACTTGGATGTAAACATCATTATTGTAACTACGTAGATTAAATTATTGTTGAATCGTACTGCCCACCCAGTGCTACATAATATTTATACCTTTATGTTATAGTTGTTTATACCCGCGACTTCGTACGTGTATAATTTGGAGTAGTTTAATAGATGTTATTATACATAAACCTTCCTCTTAAATCATTCTATCCATTAAAAAAAACATCAAAATCCGTCGCGTAGTTTTAAAGATACAGATGCGGGAAGCGACTTCGTTTTATGTAGTGTAGTGATACTTCAACGCTAAACAAACAAAAGCAACCAACGAAATAAATAAAATTTGATTAATCAATGAACTATGCAACCATTTTATGAAAACTGCTTTTTGAGAATATATTTTTAAATTATTTAAATTTTGCTATAAATTGATCACAACAGAAGTTTGTTTACCATCAAAAGAATGAACCTAAAAAATAAATGAAAACCAATTAAAAAGTATATGATAAAATTCGTTTCGGCTAAATATTAAAAGCAATAAACACAAACATCTATTTTTATCGGCCTTTTTTGTACCGGGATTAGCTAAACAAAGTACAATAAGTGTAATTGATTTGATAAGACAGGGGAAACTTTCTCTTTGACAAGGGACTGAGACTATGAACGGTGCGGGATCCTTGGAAATGAAATAGGGAAATGGATTTCCTCAGCCTTTATTTTGCAAACAGTCGGGTTGCTTGGTTCCCACGAGGTACGTTTGTATAAGTGATTTTTAGTTTTCTTCTGTATTGAAGTTTTAGAAAGATACCCGTGCCAAATGGTATTTGTACAATAAAATAAATAAGAACGCAGCGTTAAAATTGAGAAACCATAAAATGAAAGAAGATTGATACTTATGTGGCTTGAGAAATTTGAAAACGAAAAACTTTTAATAATGTTAGGGTTTACAACTAAAATGATAAATAATGTTAATGAACGATAATTACGTAGATATTTATACATATCTATACATCAATTCACACACACACGCACACGCACACACACAACGCACACGGACCGACTGACGCATAGACACAATTGCGCTTAAGTGGGAATCGACTTACGTTTTTAAATTATTATTGTTCTGAAAGGCATTATGTTAAGAACATAATTGGGAGACGCCACTGACTTCTGAAATGCAATGCTTACTACTTCACGAAACTACGGATTAAGACTGTATCTTAATTTATTATGTCAATAAAGAGTTTTATTATTTTTATTATTTATTAAGTAAATCACCATAATTCACGGGAATGAGATTTTTTTTAATAATTTTTGTCTGGGTTTTTTTATCTTTAGCATACTTTATATGTGGTTTTTGAAAATAAATGAACAATATTTATGTCACTTATAATAAACATAATAAAATGTATCGCCTTATATCAAACAGGTAAAAGAAATTAAAAACTTATATACACGAAACATTTATTTTATCTACGATCTACCTATATATAACAACTGATATCTACCATTATTTAAAATATGCTCTTGGTTTCTCATTGTTTTGTAAATTTAAAGTTGAAATCATTTCATACTATTATATCGCATAACGCCAAAAGCAAGAAAATTCCAATTGGATCAAATAAACAACACAGTATCTATGAAATTTAAAACTGACAAATGTTTTCCTTTTGTGGCAACGTACAGAAATGCAGTGAAAATATAAAAATATTGTACAAGAGAGATACATTCGGTTCAGTTCCCCGAGGCGAGTTTTACACGCGGTCGAGACGCACGACTTGTTAAATTCAAGTTTGATTTTTAAAAGGTCACTTTAATTACGATTTCATATCAATGCACCATCCGATTTACATATTAATCATAGAGCCGTGTATTTTAATAGCCAATTAAATCATTGTTTAGCACACAGCTGTATAATATACAAAAACAGTTAAATGGTCAAACAAGTTTACTAACCTTTGTGTTTGTTATCAAAAAGTTAGATCGATAATACTTGGATAATGATCGCGTTAATGGTATAGCGCCGGGTTTGTCCTCAGAGACTGGTGTTCATACGCGAGGCATTATTCCGTGAACCATGGAGTATACGAAATGGAAGGCACCAGCGCGCTGGCGTGGCGCGAAGCGGCCGTAACTTCATGCGCGGTCGCCTCCGGTAACGAGCAGGCATATAAAACAAAATGCCACCAGAAAAGGGATCCTCAAAATTTGCCCAAATGTCAGATGAACTGCAAATTGCTGCGCTATTTATACAACAAAAATTCTTTTACGTTTGATAGTGTACGTGACCGATTGAAATCAAATGTCAGTGCCTTTTACCGGCAGCAACTAAACGTCGGCCTTGAGACAAATTAGCTCACATTATTCATTCCTTTCTTAATACATTTTTAGCCTTAATGATGTAATATAAAATAGTAGTAAAGAGAAATGGTGGTATCGTTAATACAAAACGTTTTATAACACTTCCTGGTGAACTCTATTTCGATAAGAAAGATACGAGTTCAGGAAACTTTGTATCCACTATTAAGACAAAATACTTTCGTTGTTCATAAGTTATTCGTAGGTTTTATCTCTATACATTCGTTATATACGGTATTATAATATTGAAACAATACACGTAGTTCGAAGTTTGTCTATTCCAGTTATTAAGTATTTGGTATACAGACGTGAAAGTCTGGATTCGGCTGTTGGACATTTAGCAAAATAGCTAGTTCGAGGGCTGTATAAATCACTAACGTCACGGGGTAATAAATGCGTGACAGACTGAATGCACAGCACTATTTGTGACGTACAAGGGATATAAGTTAGAGCATATTGCAAACAGCGCTGCCTATACCGTGATGAAACAATTTATCTAAGTGACAGTGTGAATGTCCTCTCTATATAAAGTATTCATTGAATTCGAATAAAAATTTACTGGAGGATAGAAAATATTTGTTTACGCTGTACAATTGTTTTGTTATAATCCATTTCCACAACGCAACAACAACAAGTGAAAGCAGACTAATGATAGTTTAATATAGCTCGCATAATTATCGTTAATTAATTTCGCATCGGATTGTAATCTGTACCAAAAACACCCGACACGTTATGATATACCGTAATGTACAGCAATTTAAAAGCAGGCCTTTATTTCGAGTGCTAAAATATAAAATTAGAGTTGAAGTGGAAGTAAAACAAGGTTTGGAGGAAAGTAGCGTTAATGTGAACACAAGCCATTACAAGCCTTTTGGCAGCCATTCCGCAGCTTTACCCTGCCGTTATACAGCTCGCAGGAGGGATACAGCCAACTGAGGTTTCGAATGGTTCAAATTGCCCTTTTTCCGCGTTTCTCTTGGAATTAGAATTGTTTGAGAGCCGACAGTCCGGTCTCAACCACCAAAGAGCAAGCGCGTGTGCTTGCTCTAATGTTTGCTTGAAACGATTCTACAAAAACAATTGAAAACTTTTAACGAGTGCGATTGTGTTTTACTCGCCGCTTTAACTGTTATCTGCATATATTTTTATTAACTTTTTTAACTCTTCAACAAGATTGTACATAGAAGGAAACTTAGAGATAAATATAATAAGTAATAGAAACATATAGTATACTCTTACGAGAATGTATATATATTTATAATACAATACAATCATTCACGTAGTAAACTAATTTACTAACGATATCCAAAATTACGTTAAAGTAGGGGAGTTAACGTCTTGTTTTCTAGTTTACAGTAATAGGCCGGTACCACCTGTCACCTAAACTCCGCTTAAAAAACTTTTGGCTTTGTCCCTCCTTTTATTAGAGTTTGTGTAGGAAAAGAAAAAACGATTCGCTTTCAATGCAAGTATCATTATATTGACGTTATTGTGAAGGTATTTAGGAAAACGTATATACAAAAATACTTTATACTCCCACAAGTGATTTATACTCGTTCTTCGTTGAATTTATGAAACAAAAGGGACTGGTCTTACTATTTTTACCGATAATTATTACCGATTAACTAAACTAATACACAAATAAATATGTTATATTTTACATATTTTATAATGAATAACGTCTCGATGTCGACTAATTGAACAGAGTTATATTACAAAAAGTCTATAAAGGTCTGGTAATACACTCGAATTCAGGATTTATTTCGATCTCTTTAAAATGACATATTACTTATGCAATTCAGTAATATCAAATTTGTTGTATACAAAACTACAAAATTTATTCATATTAATTAATTTTGTGTTCTTATTACATACATGCGTTTATTATAGAAATTCCTAAATATACAGCGTTTTGAAAGTTATCGGTAAACTGTCAAGGTACCTCGACCTCATTTCGACCAACCATAAGTCGTGTTTACAGCAGAGGATGTGGTATAACGTACTTTCATTTCAACGGCTTCGCATTTATTTAACTTCGTCTCCGTAGTCTTTAAGGAATGAGATTAGTCGAGAGTTTTGTAATAAAGGAGTGAGCTGATTGATAGCTATAAATGTATGTGAGGTTACTATGTTAGGTAGTAATGTATATATGAACATTGTTGGGTATTTTACATTACGGTAGAATGAATTTGATATTTTCCTACATTATGGAACATGTAATTAATTTACACTCAATAATATAAAGCTGAAGAGTTTCTTTCTTTCTTGTTTTGGGAACGTATGGTTCGAATTAAAATAACATTTTATGTTGAATAGTCTATGAAATCCTGTGCTGTAAAGTGGTCAAACCACGTGACACAACTTTTTCTATGCTTATAGTCCAAGAAAATGGGTAGGGTAAATGCGAATTTGAGATTAAAACTTGAATTTTTGATATAATTTACTT
>NW_024045132.1:2586897-2590593 GCF_012273895.1 Zerene cesonia | reverse complement strand
TATCTATTTATAATCTGATTGACGTCAACGGTCGTTTTGCGTTCGTTTTGATTATTGCTTTAAATATCTTAACAGACAGCGATTTGTTACATTTCTATACAAAGAGACAACATTAATCGTAATTTATTTGAAAATTAATGAGATGAGAATATCCCAGAAGAAAAATTATTATTTCCGTATTAGGTACATTAATTTCTCCTAGCCACTAAGCTGGTAGCGTGAAAAGCTATTTCTAAAATTAGTTGATCGCTTTCATTTCTATGCTTTATGAATCAATATTTTTTTTGTATTAACTTAGGAAAATAGTTTTATTTCCTGGTTTTTATTGTTAAATGAAAAGCTAAATGTCGTGTCAGGTAAGACGGCACATGTAGCAGCCCTTATGAATTGCACTTGCAAGGGGACGTGTTTCGTAGAATACAATTTCATGGCGCCGGCTGGCCTGCCTTGGAATTCTAATAATGAGCTTGTTTTTAGTCACTTGCGTTTTCCCATCGTCTAATTTTGTTGATGTCGCTTTATGAAGTATTGATTGATTATATTATATATTAGCATACTAAGTAAGCATAGTGAGATATTTACTATGCTTACTTAGTATAGTAATACCACAGATGAAATAATACTAAAGTAATCCTATATATACTTCTCTTCTACGTTTCTTCTCGTGCATCATCTTGATACAAGACTTACTGTATTCGCGAATGAAGCGAGTAACATTAAGTATTTTTATAGCTTACGTGTTATTCTGGTACATAGGCCACATTACTGCCAAGTATCGTCAAAATCCGTCAGTGGTTTTCGCGCGAAAGAGTAACGTCATTCTAATAAACTTTTGCGTTTATAATATTAGTAGCGTGGTTTTATGGCTCAGATAATATAATACTATTAATACTTGCATTTGCTGATAATCCCTCGGCTGTTTTTGGACGAATAGTGGGCTTATTCTCAAAGTTGATGCATAGGCCAATCATATCCCACGTATATCTTTAGTAATGCGTTTCAATCTTTACGTAATAAAAATTAAAAAGACCTCAATGAAAACGTAATTATATTTCTATTTTTAACATTTAACTGTGCCAATAAATTATGTAAATACAAGGCGCCCACTTCTGTAACTAATTAAAATAAATCTTACTAAAGGGAAATTAAAAGAAAACTCCATTCGAATATAACGGTTCGCGTTTTTAATCTGTTCTTTATATATCTGTTCAAAAATTAGTCTGATTAGTCTGTAGATTGTTTAATTTGAATGAAACGTTTTTTCTTCGGTTGGGCCCCTCTTTTTATCGACTATAGACTATACAAAATACAAGAATTTTTTGTCGAGCAAAATGGAAAATTTTAGTTTTTTTTAGGACACGTTCGATTAACGCCCGATTGGGCCACTGGTGCTAGAGCTACGACCATAATTATCCTTTTCGTCATTATGTAGTTGTACTGAAGTGTAACTGACTGGACTGGTAAAAAATCACACAATTTTTGTGTTCATCTCTCGGTCTATTATTAAATATAATGTTTCATATATAAATATTATTTATCATATATCATATTGGTTGAGATGTTTAACTCAATTTTGTTGGATGGCGTGGGGTACCCCTTTTGGGACATAAAATTGTAAGAGTAGAGGAAATTCGTTTGCTGAGGTGGGAGAGTTCCCTCAGACCTCAGTAATACAGTGGCCTAGCGTTACAAAGCGTCGCCACGTTAACGCGTGGGATGTGAGTTCGAATCTCTCATCCTCATCGAATTCGATCGAATTGTTTTCTATTCATTGAAAAGTATTACAAATGTAAAACCTAGGATTAGGCTATATAGTCAATGTCTGCTTATGGTCTACTAGCTGCGCCCCGCTGTTTCACCCGCGTAAGTCCGTATCCCGTAAGAATATCGGGATATATGTTATTCCAGTTGTCCAGCTGTCTACGTACCAAAATTCATTGCAATCGGGTCATTAGTTTTTGCGTGAAAGAGTAACAAACACACACACACATCCTTACAAACCTTCGCATTTATAATATTAGTAGGAAGTAGAAAGTAGGATAGGATTTTGTTGCATAATTTGCCGATTGCATAGAGCTTATTTGATTTAATATATAGCTATATAATATATAGTTTTTATTTGAGCGCGAAGTCGAAATCAGGTCCTTATATTCACCTTTGTTATGCTTTGAACTGGAATTAAAAGTATTTTGATTACACGGCACGTGATTAGAAACATCATCAAATACACGCTTTGTCATGTCCAGCTGCGTTTGAGAATAACTAATCAGATCCCAAGCAAGCAATGGTCAAAAGACCAGGTAGATAATTACAGCCTTGCTGTGGCATAGTTGTTTATGCTATGACGTCACCCAATTGTAATTTGTATTTACAAAGCTTTGCAAATATTCAATGAAAACATATCTGGTTGGTCATAAATTTGAATAAACTTTCATTTGTCTTTTATGTATATAAACGGTATATATCTATTATAATCATAAAAAGATGAGAATCTCCACGCTCGCTGTAAAGTGTTCGAAACGTCGGGTTAATAATATAATGAATAAATCGCGTTTAAAATCCGTTAAAAAGTTTTTAATTTCTAAAAGATGAGAATAAATGAAATTGACCTATAACAGATATTCTATTTAAAATTGTATGCTAAAAGTTCTTTCTCGGCGGATGCTATTGTTAATAGAACCTTTTTTATCTGACAACAAAGGTCAAATTGTAAAAGAAAATCACTTAATTGCGTGAAAAAAAATGTTATCTCGAAATATTTTTACATTAATATTTCATTATTATCTTATACCTGGTATAGTTTAAAGGAATTTTTTCTCGACTTCGATGCCCGTAGGCAAAGGGTTATTTTCTCTGGAATAAGCAAGTCTGTTGTCTTCGGATATTTAGTTACTTATTTGAAATTAGAAATATAAATCTATATTAATATTAAAACAGGAATGATTTGTATGTACCTATGTTTAAAATGATCTCACACGACACTGGACTGATAACAAAAATTCCGCCATTTGAAATCTGTATCTCAATTGAGTGACATACACTATATGCATACCACGGCTCTTAGGACGTAGGACGGCAAAGAGGTTGCAAATTGGATGGATTTCAGCTAGAATAATTGTGTTAGCTGCACGCCCTCTGCAATGTTTCCGTTGCCTTGAAAGAGGTCATGCGCGACCAAATTGCACGAGCTCGGTAGATAGAAGCTCATGCTGTTTTTATTGTGGGATAGAAGGTCATAAGGCAGCTCAGTGTACTGCGGATTCACCAAGGTGTCCAGTATGTGCCGATGCTGGTCTTTCATCTGACCATAGACTGGGAAGCAAGAAATGCTTGCCACCAAGGAAGGAGCAATCCAGAAAGGTTTTACATAAACCTGCAACCAATGGATTATCAAACCGTGAAACAATATCAAGCAACTCAAATTTGCGTGATGCTGAGGAGATTGATGGGGTGGTATGTATGGAAAATTAACAATGGATTACAAAAACATAATTCTCCAAACTAACCTGAACCACTGCCGTAGGGCCCAAGACTTGTTGCTTCAGTCCCTTGCGGAGTGGTACATACCGATGGCAATAGTTGCAGAACCGTACAATATCCCAAACGACCCTCGGTGGTTTGGTGATACAACTAACACTGTAGCTATATATTGGAGGTATACGTCAACGAATTTGGTGTGCTCATTCTTGGAGAGGG
>NW_024045132.1:2571477-2585897 GCF_012273895.1 Zerene cesonia | reverse complement strand
AAAAAAAAAAAAAAAAAAAAAAGGACGTAGGACGGAGAGCAAACAGCTGGTAAATTATAGGCGCATGAAATAAAAACGTTTCCCTTACGTGTAATCGTCACGTGCTCGCATTGCCTAAATCCCCCTTCAATGTATGCCAATCTCGGTGAGGTAAGTACTACTAATAAAATAATTATAAGACACTTCGCTAAGAAATTGGGGACATGTTATGGCTTAAAATGTTAATAAAATCATTTTCATAGAACTAAATGAAAACTCTCCTCGTAAATTATTTTAAACAAGATTACACTAAGTTTAGGAGAAAGTATCAGAGTAAAGACCTAAATTTAGATGTCTCAGATAGAATATTTGATTAGGAATATATAGATACACTACTATGAATCTGTCTAATACTACCTCTTGTATATATTCATTATCGAATATAAAAAAGAACATTATTTGAACAACAATTTTCCGAGCTTTACTATAAAATTTTATTTGTTTTCCAGTGTCAACTTTTTAATTCATTAACATATAATATTCTAAACTGCTCCTGCTCTCTCCGAGTCCAGTCCCAATAAGTAAATTTTTGGTAAGTTTTTTAAATCATAAAGCAAAAACAATGCCAATAAAATAAGAATCGTTATAACCTGTTCAGCCGTTTCCATCAACCCGTTCTTGAAATAGAAGTGGTGTAACTAACAAGACTTCTTTTATTCAAATTTTCTTAGAAATAATAATTGTTGTGTTTAATTTTACACAATTATATGAATATTTTTTTATTTTATTTTAAATGATCAGTTATGGTTTAAACAAAGTTTAAAAATATTGGTGAGATTGGTTTTATAAATCTTTATTTGGAAAAACCGTTACATTAGTTTAATGAGATATATAAACCTATTTTTGTTAAGTAGATATACTTACACTATCAAAATCTGACGGTTTTTTTGACGGAAAGTCTCAAAGATATATTTCTATGAAATTTCTGTATCATCTCTTAAACTCAGTTTCAAGTTGTAATAACTCAATAAACAACACAAGGGTTCTTCAACGCTCTTCGTACTTTGTTATTACAAATTTGTTATTATATAATGAATTAATAAATGCGCTCAATTTATGCTAATTAATTATATAAATGCCACTGCGTCTATCGAAAATAAACATTTGATCAACTATTATGCACATTTATATGAATACTATTGAACATAAATTAATCATTGTTTTAGTAAAAATGGTGATCCAATATGAACGCTATTTGTCCAAGTTAATATTTAGTTTGTTCCAAAACATTTGTTCCTTTAATTGTTTCGTAAATCGCTTAACAATTGCTCAGTAAAAAAACGTCCAAAATACCTATAAGTGAAAAAATAAAGAATTTGGAAATAATTGGGTAACAAATATATAAGTAAAAACGTATTCAAATTTAAAGCCTTCCCTTTGAAGTTTATTCAAAATTGCGCGAAAACACAGAAAACAAAAATATGTTGAGAGTTAAATGCCAAAAATGTCTGCAATAAAGTCAATTTAAAGAAATTACTAAAATGTATTCCAAAAAACTCATTCAATTTTTATCGACATTTTCTCTTGTTTGAACCTACATATTTCCCTTCTTATTTGCTTAACCAATCTATTTTTGCCTGTTTACATGGATATTGCGAAAAACGATTCCAAAATCAGTAACAATATGTAAAAAAAAAAACCTATTATTTTTATTTCCTTGGGTAAGTCCGAGAATCGGCCAGCATCTATTTTTCACACTTCTATTGATAAGAGTAATGCAGAACAGTGTTTACCGGATCAGCTTATATTACTATGTTTTCGACTATGACCAGATGAGAGCTTAACTAAGGGCACAAGTAAATACATATAATCCATCTTTGTACCAAATTTTCTTATAGACCCCAAACGGAGGTCTTTACGTATAAGAGTAACTAAATGAATACATTCTTACCAAATTTCGCGCTTATAATATGGACAGTTTAGTCCTAAGTAGTCAAATAAATAAATCTAATGAAACTGAAAAAGTATAAAAGGAATAAAAAATTAAATGAAATAATAAACTATAATCCAACTAATATTATAAATGCGAGGGTTTGTAAGGATGTGTGTGTGTTTGTTACTCTTTCATGCAAAAACTACAGAACCGATTGCAATGAAATTTGGTACTTAGATAGCTGGACAACTGGAATAACATATATACAATAGGCATAGGCTTTTTATTCCGATATTCCTACGGAATACGGACTTACGCGGGTGAAACCGCGGGGCGCAGATAGTAACAATATAATCGTCCTTCATAAAAATGCTCATAAAGATATATTAAACTCTAAAATATTTCTTCAGAACTGCATTATATAACCCCTTGCTAAGGAAGTTTACATGGCTTCCAATGGATAATTTTTAAAGGAGAAGGATGACTTTGTCCACGTGCTAGTATCACTTTCAGCCGCAAACAAATAACCGAGCGAAGCCTTTTAAGTCCTGTCTTTGTAACACACTTACATACATTTAACTGCAGTGTTTATGTGTGAGACATCGGAGCGTTGTCATATGATATTTGAAGTTCCTACCGATAGATTGTAGAAGGAATTTGAATACCAAATGTTGAGGAAATAAATCTTGCTTGCAGCATTATTGTTTTCATCGGTAAATGTTTGACGTGTTTTATATGTTTCATTAGAATATTGGGGTTTGTTGCAACAATGAAATATTGCGTATTTAACGATTAAGTAACTTATTAATGGTTGCTTATTTAGTAATATAATAAATGAGAAAACATGTTTGTTTTCTTTCTTCCACGTCGCAGCCTCTGATTTTATGATATAGTTTTTGGGGTCTGGAGATAGTTACTAGGCTAGAGAGTATATAGGATTACATAAGTATGCCATTTCTATGGGAATATTCTTTGGCTATGCAGTCGATACCGCGTGCGAATTGCTAGTAAATAGTAAATATTGGAAAAGTTATCGATAAATATCGATAAAATATGCTCTTCACTAATGGTTGTCTATCAATTCACATGAATTCAATATTAAAGTTACACCTTTTTGGTTGCCAAGTTTATAAAAAGGTATTGTTAAGCCGCGTTTGAATAGCTCTAATGAAAGAGAGGGCTTTAGTTAAGGGGAGGTGCTTTCCCGCGCCGGTGCAGTCCTTACTTGTGCACCCTTATTCAGTTCGCATCGAGCCTTTGTCGGAGGCGGTCGTGTACTCCTTTATGAAAACACGCCGATAAACTTTTCACGGAAGCACGTGTTTCAGGCCAGAAGTTGACCGCTCCCTTAATCACTTCCTTGCGTGTTCGTTTTATCATAAGAGCGTTTATAATGTGTTTTGTTTGTAAAAATGTTTCGCATCCAGGTAGTTGCAGGTATCGCCTTCTTAATCTTGTTTTGATTCCACGTCAACTTACTCAATAATATAGTGTAGATGTTAAAACATTTTTAAAAGCTTTCCATTGTGAGGCAAATCGTAGAGTATTAAAAAAGAGTAAAGCTATTTAGATTTTCAAATATTGGTGGTGAGAGAAACAGTGTAACAATGCATGTACTATGTTATTTACGACTTCGAAAAATCCGGAAGATATTATTGGCGCTGATGGTTTTGGATTGGTTGTTCGCCAGGACCACAGATGCAACAGCACGTGAGTATTCTTCATGTTTCTTGCATGATTGTGTCATGATATTTATTGCCTAGTTTTACTTCAATTCAACGTCTCAAATCTTGGGTCTTGGCCTCCGACACCGAGTCTTTAGGTATAACCGCGCTTTTTACTTATACCGAGATCTTTTACTTGAAGAATATTCGATTTTTTTACTTTGTCCCTCCAAAGGTGACGCGGCCGACCAACGGAGCGCTAATGAAATGTTTGCTGATGTGTTTATGTGTTTACCTAGTTTTGTATCTTCAATATCCATCTCATTTTATATTCGGTGTATATTATTTATTTGAATGAAGTAAAGTATAAATGCATCTTCTTCAAAGCGTTTTCAAAAAAACGAGTCTTCATCTTTATGAAGTTGCTAAAATTACAAACAAATAGACTATTGAATCTGTTTTAAGTAGGTTAGTTTAATTTAAAACTAACTTCAAATTATTCGCAGGGAGAGCCTGTAGGTAGACATGTAGACAATAAAATTCCAATATTATAGAAGGAAGGAAAGAAGAAATTATAGAAAATTAATTGTAACTTTTTTATAAGTTATGGGAAGATTGATTTAAGTAAGAAATAGAGCTTCTTGATCATGAATTTTTAGTAAACTTATTATCTCTATATAAGTATGAAAGAGTTCAAAAGAAAATTATTATGTGTTTTGCCTGAATATCTTTACATCGTTACTAATATACTAAACTTGAAAGTGTTTGTTTGATTGTCTTTATTTCACGTCACAACAGAGCTTATAAGACAGTTTTGGACTAAAGATTGATATAGGTTACTTTTTGCCATAGTAAATATCTTATTTTCACGGGAAATCCATTATAATGCGCATTTGAATCATTACGGAATTTATAAATTGCAGCAGATGGCGCTATAATCAAAATGTGTCATGAATAACAACTTTAAGTTTTCTTTGCCATGCGTTCATGCGTTTCTTTGCCGTGCAAACGATGCTGCCGGCAACAGTTACTTACGTAATATGTAAAACAAAAACATTATCTTTGACATTCACATGAAAGCTAACAGAGTAATACGAATTATGCATTCTAGAAGAGAAAAGCATTGTGAAGCATCTTATTCGCTTAATCCACTTGTTGTTGTCTACCTTTACCAAGGAATGACGGCCAATTTATTTTTATTCAACCCATGAACATTTTGTATGGATAAATAGAAGATTTGAAATTCATTTTATTTGCTTTAATACGCAGATCAAATTTTTTTATTAGATTATTTAAGAGCTTTTTCATCGAAATAACTTCCTTCCACTCCTTGATAACAAACTTACGAATAGTTCTACTTAAATAGTACTTGAAACACTTTTACCTATTTTAATACATACTTATTATATTAAAAATTGTATTAGTTATAAGAAAATATTTTTGTAGTGTTATGTGATTGATTGATTGTGATTGAAGAATATACGTTTATATTCTTTCTTTCTTTCCGAATTTTTATTTTTCCAATCGCAACATTACAAAATCTTACAAAGTCTATGGAATTTCACTCTTTATTCCCCGCGATACATTCGAGTCGGAGCTCATGATCCTTGTATTCTATTCCATGGAATTTTCTTTATAAATCTCATTAGTAGCAGGTTCCAATAAAATGTTTGTGATGTAGGGACGAATGCTAACCATAAGGCTTCTCTTTTTACCACTTGATTGCGCAAATTGCTTGTTTTATAAGAATTATGTTGAACTATTTCAAATTATAACAACAATAAGCTTTGCAAGCGTTGTAAAACTTTCTTGCGTCACATAGCAATACATAAAGAAACTTGTGGCTTGGTTCGTTTATAGTATATGTTCAAGATTATACATCAAAAATACTTTAACGTCAAGTTTTAAGAATTTTCTGGTGCGAAGAACTTCAATACTTTCTTGAAATTTCTAACTAACTTTTGCACTACGCGCCACAAACTGCATTCCGCAGTTAAAGCTACTATTTAACGTTTTTTTGATTTATTAAATTATTGAAAATGGTGAAGCGTATAATCTAAGCAATATTTATAATAGTAAATTTATGGTTGTTTTATTATTGTTTGGTAACTGCAAGAATTTCCAAAAACAATATACACTGCTAATGTGAGGAGGTCAATGTGGTCTCCACTAAAATCAGAAGAGAATCTAATTACCTATTTCAATATGCTTAGTAATAATCATCATGACTGAGCGAAAGTCCATTTTATTTTAAGATCCTTTATTTCATTTTCTTTTCTTTCTCTTATCTTTGTTTTTATATTTTTTTATTAATAACCTTCATACATCAAGCATAATATGCCTCCGTGTATTATTATAATATTTTATACCGTGTCTACTACCTACATTTTTTGACAGTGGTAAATAACATCCTTGCGGCACACGTAAGGATTAACATACGATTAAGATATAAAATTGATCGATATTTGTTAAGCCGCTTACATTTAGCCTCAAGGTAAATACCAAATATTAGACCTAGGTATAAAAACGTCTAGATTATTACTTAGTGCCTTAACTAGAATTGAAACAAAAACGTGACGTTAAATATGCACATACAAAGTGTTAAAAAAGTGGTTTCTGCAAAGACGAATTAGTGCGACAAAATTCATTAATTATTCTGTCATTAATGGATAATTTACTATGAATATTTATGGGAAATATATTAAGTATCGTTGACAGTTTGTTTAAAAGTATGGGAATATAGATAGATTAATTATAAAGCCTTTTATTTAAGACTGAAGATACGATAGTAAAATTGAAACGAAAAATTAAAAAGATTTAAAGAATAGAAAAATATTCGATCATAAGCCGGACATTGAATCCGCAATTTTTGCCATTTTGCCAACTCACCTACGATTCGTGTTTCCATAAGTATAAGAGGTGAAAGAATACAAAATGTCAAACTTTATTTGATTCCCTTTCTTCTAATTATCCCAAAACTTCTCCTGTGTATAGAACACATTAATAATTAACGTTTATAATAAATTAATTCTCAACGTATATTCTATCAACCATTCTAAATTTTAAAGCTACGTAAAACACAATCTCAGAATATTCTAAAACCCGTAAACAGTGATGTTGCATTAAATTATTGTGAAACGTAATGTAATAATAGTCTTATTAGAGCTGCCGCTTAATTATAACTATCTACTTACTGCAAGTGTATAAAATTTCACTTTGTTCGACTTGTTTAATTATAACTCCAATGAAATTTTGCATATAAACAAATTGCACCTCGCCTAGTAGGCACACATCAATTGTAAGTTAACTTTCTTTTTATTTTATTCGATTAATTCTATTTCATAAGTAGCAAAAAAAATAATATTTAGAACAGATTAGACCTTAAGTTATGACTGACATTTTAGAGGTAACAGTAAGATCCTGGTTATCACAGCGGAAGGTTTTTTGAACCCACTACAGACACCAGATCTCATCATCAAATTGCATAAAATGTTCAAGTAGGGTAAACTTACCAAAATCATTGTGTGATTAATGAGTTACGTAAGGATTATTAAAAATCATGGCATCTAAGTTTTTACTACAACATGTCTGTCTGCTTTATTCTACTAAAGATATAAACTAAAAGTGGGGATACTGTGTCTTGCCCAAGTCTACCCAGAAAAGGAAAGGGGGCTCACCGGAGAGCGTTAACTACCTTGACACTTCGCCATAAGGTGCCTCAAGGGCTTATTTGCTTTTAGAAATTAAAAACTTTTTAACGGATTTTAAACGCGATTTATTCATTAACCCGACGTTTCGAACACTTTACAGCGAGCGTGGTCACGGGGAGACTGAGATGTTATACGTCTTGAAGGTCAAGGTTGACCTTTTTAAAGTGTTCGAAACGTTGTAAAGTGTTGTTGAATAAATAGCGTTCAAAATCCGTTAAAAAGTTTTTAATTTCTAAATGTATAATACTCACGTAAAATCAAACACAAGAAAATACTTATTTGCTTTGCTACGAACCCTGCCTTTTTTGTAGCCTTTGTCACTCAGTGTAGGTGCAGCTTTCCAATGGTGAAAGAATGTTTTAAATGGGTCCAGCGGGTTTTTGCGTGAAAACGTTATAAACGAAAAAAAATACAAAAGTTTCCTTTTTATAATGTTAGTGTATATATAAACTGAGCAGTTACTTATTGTTTCGTTTACAAACTATGTTAAAATTTTCTTCCAATAAAGTATATAAATTGCTTAAATTATTATAAAGAAGTTTATTATAACCCTATTTTTCACATGGGCACATTTTTATATATATTAAATTATTCCCAGTGGCCATAATACCTGAAAATAGTATGTGCTTTTCAAGTTTGATACGCAAATGCAAAGTAAAATAAACAGTATCTCTGGAAGTCGTAGAATAAACACAAATATCTATTTGAGGAAACTTCGAAAGTAAAATATATGCGGCCATGTGTCTCACATAAGCTGTTATTGGTAATATTCAGTACTGATATATTGATATATCAGTACTGAATATTTATAAAGAATAATCTTTTAACGGTTGACACATGCTTTTGGTTTGACGTTGGCATTTTTATGAGAAATTTAAATCAATGGATGGAATATTTATTTCGAAATTTGACATGTAGATAGCAACTATGGTATTGGGCATCCATTAAGAATATGATTAACAGAATTCTCATAAATTTTACTCTCAATAGAGGATGAAGGTTTGTACTATGAAAATTTATTATGACCACGCAGGCGAAGCTGCGGGAACCAGTGTGTTTTGAATAAATTTGTGGGGTTTTAAGGAGAAGGAAAAACAAGCGGAAAGGATAGAAAACGTTAATAACGGAAACAAGGAAAAGCTTTTTTGAGGGTTATTTTACCGCAACGGTGTGTTTGTAAATCTTATATTAACTACAATTAATGTATAGCAGATACTTGTTTAATTAACAACAAACATATTTATCGAATAGTAACCCGGAGGATGGAAGGTTTTAAACATGGACCCAATTATGAGAAACCATTATAATTGGCAGGGAAAATTATGGGTATAGTTATATAGGTTAAATTGGTTTGATATTCCTCTAATAACCATCAATGGTGTTGTGGTTACGTTTACTTGGTCTGTAATAAGTTATGGAATGTGTATTTTAAACAGGCAAATACTTGGAAATGTTTAGATGCTGAGAAAAGATCTGACTCGGGCTTATTAGTTTCTACTCTTCCGATTTGAGTAGACTTACTCTTGCTGACTAAACACAAACGAGACAAACATTGGAGTCATAGATATTATAAAACTGCATTGCACTACAGAAATTTTCTTTTATAATATTACTTTAGATTATTACAGTGCATAAATATGCACGTAAAACGAATTTTGTTTATCACTTACTTAGTCAGTTGGAATGAAAGACTGATAGGAGACAGGAAGAATAAAATGTGCAGTAAAACATAGTAGATCTCTATTACGTCTTTAAAGGGTAAAAGAAGAGGGTTATACAATTTAAACCACGGATATCACACCTATATGGTTGTTGTTTTCTTAAATGGTAGTCAATTAAGTTATGTCAGATATCACGACACGTCCGATGGCTCGCAATTTGTCAGTGACAACACCGGAACTTTTAACGTTGGTGATATAAACCGCGCCGCTTAGAACCTATCGGCCTGTCTTCATTAACGTACTTCACGTGTCAACTGGAAATAGTTGGATCAATATAATTTTGGTCAATATTGCAGAATATTCGTAAACCTTTCATTCTATATGTATGAAGATTTATGTTATTATTTGATTTGGGCTATCAATTATAACGTGTGGTTATTTCTAAATATCCTTTCTATACTCCTTTTTCTTGTAAATAATCGTAATACTAAGCTTTGCTTTAATCGGACTCTCATAGCATTACCTACCTCTACCTCTAAGTTTTAGATGTGAACTGTATTATCCAGTTCGCCCAAGATGTATAAATATATGAATGTCTTAATCATAATTGATTCTAAAAGCTACACATGAATAAAACATATTCAAAATCTTAATAAATACCGAACGAAAATAACGATTTAACGCACGATTACGTTTAGTTCAGGTATTAACCTACATTTCAATATTCCGATTCCAGCTTCGGGAAAATATTTGATACGTAAATGTTTACCGCTTAGCGTAGCGCGGTACAGGATGTTTCGGTGTTGGATTAACCATGCGAAGATGTGAATTATGTTTTCATTGCGGAGTAATAGGCAATTTTGTGTTAAGGCATATTTATATCGCCCTTTCAATTATTCACGATTTGGTACTTGGTAACGTTTGTTTGAATTTTTTTTAAATACACGCTTATGTAGCAGCGATTCAGGAAATAAATAATTTTAGTTACGCTACTTATAACTAAATAAGAGCTGAATGATTTGAATGATTTTTTAAATGGTTTCTATTCTTTATGTTATTTTCCTATTACTAGGCGGGCTAAGGCGAGGGCGAAAAGCTAGCCTATTCTATGATATCTCTGAAGCGGTTCTCGTTTTAGGAAATTTGGTTGTATTGTTTAGTTAAAATTATCATGAAGTTTATTTTCATTAAGTACGCGGCGCTTCCGTAGGCGGTATCTCGATCCAGCTAGAATTCATTTAAAATAACAAGTACTAAAAAATGCGATTAAAAATCCCCAACGCTATTATTAATTGTCCTTTAACGAATATACTGGCACGCGTGGAGTACATTATCGAATAGTCATAGGACAAAAATGCTCTGCATCGTTTTGAAATAGAGCTGATACTCTTAAACTGCCGGACCGATATGAACCAAACTTATCCAAGAACCACCACACGGAAACTGGCTAACAAATTATTCTTTTTATATAAAACTTATCCACTTTAAAATGAGGCACCAGTTTTAAAATAACAAAAAAGGAATCGAAAAAAAAAAAGGGTTCACCCAGTAAAAAGTCATTAACAAACACAAAAAAGCACAGTCGAATTGTACCTCCTTCTTCTTTGAAGTTGGTTGTTCAAAAAAACCGCAAAATCGAAATCGGTCTATTCGTAAATAATAATATCAAGCAAAGTCCTATTATCAGGCACTTATTTATTTAAACTATATATTCATTGTGGTACTTCATGATTTCGTATCTGATATGCCAACTACCGCACAGAGCACACTGGTGTATGGCCACGAATGCGGTTTGACAAAAACGTTATAATACCTAGTTTATTTTGCATGTATAATGTTTTTGGGAGTTTATGAAACCGTAACCGCAAACTACAAGTGGGAGGCTTTGTTATTTTATACAGACGTATCTGGATACGAAGGTAATTGCGATATACAAATGTGAATGTAATGTTATAATGTTATTTAAATATATTATTGATTGTGTCTCCGATTTCGTTTCTATCTGACAGGACATACGTAGATAATTGAATTAAATAAAAATTTCAGTTGGAAGCATTATGGGTTAAGTATTTCAATCAAAGTTCCTAAAACAATGCAAGTTTGTCGATGCGTAGCACATGTTTATTCTATTTTTTTTTGTTTCCGTGGTTTCTTTATCGATCATAAATATTTTTGTGTAGCATAGGGATGTCTTTCTTAATGGTCCTGTTTCAGAAGATGAGAAAAAAATGAAAAAATTGTTGGTAAATATATCGTGCATACATGGTAAAAATCAATCTTCCATCAAACCTAATTATTAAATAATTCGGTAATTTTAATATTACAAACAGACACTCTGATTATATTTATAGGTACAAAATAATTTAAACAAATGTGAAGTTACGTTACGTTTTCATACGTTAAATGTTTTCATATGATAATATGAGTATTTAATTGTGTATTTTATATTATAGTACAAATGAATACAAAATATGTTGCAGTAGTGAAGATAATGTTATCATCATTGTATAATTAACCTGAACATAGTCAGAATTTGTTTTTTTTAATTATATTATAATAACAAAGACGAAATTGAGTTTCGCAATTGTTGTTATTACATTATGTTTATTATCTTAAAGTTTGTAACCAATACAGTTTGGAATTTCTGGGTTATTGGAGCGTTGTATAATATTAGGTTGTAATTATAAGTCTCTTTTATTTTAAAAATAAGCTAGTAATAAATAATTAAGTATAAGTTCTAATTATTATAATCCGATTATTTTACATAAACGAAGCAAAAAGCCATTCATTTCATGAAATGTTGATAGGGATGTTTAAGAAGAATCTGCTTATTAATACAACAATTTAACATTTAAGTGTTACATTTCAATGATTGATTTAAAAAAAAGTAATTTAATGTCTGTTTGAGGAAAACTGTATTAACTATAATTATTATTAAAGAGCCGTTCGATAGTATTTATGACTTAAAGCTTATGACCATGAAGAAAAGATATTTGAGGACGAAATAAGTCTCATAAAGCCGGTGATCGTTATAATTTTTGAATAGAATGCGTCAAACTTACAGAGAGATACAAAGCTAAGAATTTCTATAAGCTATAATACGACATATGCCATAGTTTCCGTTATAAAACGAGAACTAACTGTAAAGTACACTCTTTAAAATGGACTATATTTTAACATTTGTTTCAGACGAGCCTGGTTTCAGCGGACCGATAGAAAACGTGACTGCACCGTTGGGTCGCGAGGCCATCTTGGCGTGCACCGTGCATAACCTCTCCACGTACAAGGTACTATTATACTTTGTATTGTTCCCGGCAGACCCTGTGACTGGCATATATCTACAGTAACGGTTGCATTACAAATTCAACAAATGCATTCCGTTTCCAATTTGCTGATAGAATGTGGGAAGTTGGAACTTTTATCTAAAAGTACGGTTCGCTGTAAACCTTTTTATTTCTCCCTATTTATGTGCTTGTTAGAGATTCGTCAGCATCATCAAAATCATCAACTCATTGTTCATCATCAACCCACTGCTGGCACACGGGCTTTCTATGAGGGTCCAGGCTATAATCAACCACATTAGCCAAAGGCGGGTGTCGGCGGGAAATTTTGATTCTAAGACATGCTGGTTTCCTCACGATGTTATCTTTTAAAGCCACCACATAAACATCGCCAATGATGTGGATAATGTGAACATAAATAGAAAATTCAATAATTATTTTCTGATATTTGTCTAGTCTTGCCTACTCAATTGAATTCTTTAAGAATATTTATTTTATTTATAATTTGGAAGCATAGTACAAGATATCATATTATTAAATATAAAAAATTATTTTGTTTCCTTTGAATGGTTGAATACTATGTTTAAATTATCTGCAAATAAATATAATTGTAATATTATTCTGTATTTTAAACTTTTATTTTGTAAAAATATATCTTTTGATTTCTATGAATAATTTGGTTTAATATTAATATAAACTTGTTTTTAACCGTTTAATTTGTAAATATTTATGACTTATAAATTGGATTGTCTTCAATTTGATTTAAAACGAGTAGCTTTCGCTTCGATAATGTATAATTGGCTAAATTATGTTAATGTAAGAAGTTGGATTCAATGATATGCAGTAAAATAGTAATAATTTAAAAAAACTAAAAAACACGCTTTTATCATATTTTGCAAATTGAAAAATGGAATAATTTTATCAAATTAGTGTATTGTCATCGGTCCTCAATAAATCTACAAAGTTTGAACGAAATCTGGCCGTTTAAAGTGGGTCAAAATCGCGCTCAAAGAAGTCGGTTACAAACAAACAAACATACAAACATACAGGTGAAGCTAATAAAAAGCGTGTAAAAAGCAGTTGTTTTGTTGAATTAAAAAAAACTGAAATGATTATTACAATAAGGTGTACACGCAGGATTTTATACAATTCAATTTTTTATCACATAACCAGGATATAGTAAAATGGGTAATGATGTTGTGCCTTTGAGAATAACTATCTATGGTACATTATTACTTATCTTCATGATGATCATGAAAAGGCTTTTAATTTTTATGGGCAACTTTTTTTTGAGATTCTATCCACTTAATATACAAAGAAGACATTTACGTGTATATATGTATATTCACGTGACTTAAGGAGGATATTTATTAAAACAATCTGAAAAACGCCTTTCAATGATAAAATCAACTAAACAGTCTCCCTCGCTCTTAAACAGAGTATACGCAAGGAATTGATTTAATCCGTGCGACCCTTATCAGGACAATAAGATAAACCCATGAAATTATTGTACTGTCATCTATCCCTGATAAGCATATATATTTTGAATTAAATCTGTTAATTATGGTTCAAAATCGAGTACAGATAATATAAGCATGTTAAAATTAATACTGTTAACTTAACCAAATGTGTTGCAAATGGTCTATCTCGTATGGTATAAAAGCGGAAGGTATTTTATTACGACACGACCGAAAATATTTTATCTGCATTAAGTATGAATTTGGTTGGCATTCTGATGAATGATGAAATAATTTATCAGACATTAAAATTAGTTAATGTTTCATTCGGCACAAATTTGTGTGTATTTCATGTGAAATCCAATAATTCAATAAAAATTTATTTACCTTGTAACTTAAAAAGCTAATATTATAACGAGGAAACTATTGTATTATGTATTGAGGTTTTATAACCTCAATACTAAGTAGTCCTTATATCGAGTGCCAAGTAGAAATTAGGATGCAGTATATCTATCTGATTTTCTATAAAAATTAGATTATGAGACTAAAAATATTTTGTCTTCACAGCTGAGGACCATTTGCATTCACCAGAGTACTTCTGATTTATAATTTTATGTATTTAAACACCCTGATCGATTAGTCGTATTTTTGAAGTACCTACATATACCTAGTCTTGCCATAAATATTGTAATAAAGAAAAAAGAAAATTGTTAACTGCAAATAACATTTATTACT